>NC_057798.1:352955753-352977835 GCF_018294505.1 Triticum aestivum
CCCCCCCTTGATCACCAGATATCGCCTATTCTACTCTATACTGCTTGCATTAGAGTAGTGTAGCATGTTACCGCTTTCCGTTAATCCTATTCTGATGCATAGCCTGTCATTGTTGCTACAGTCATTGATACCTTACCTGCAATCCTAAATGCTTAGTATAGGATGCTAGTTTATCATCATTGGCCCTACATTCTTGTCAGTCTGCCTTGCTATACTATTGGGCCGTGATCACTCGGGAGGTGATCACGGGTATATACTATACATACATACATACTGTACAGATGGTGACTAAAGTCGGGTCAGCTCGTTGAGTACCCGCAAGTGATTCGGATAAGGGGGCTGAAAGGACAGGTGGCTCCATCCCGGTAGAGGTGGGCCTGGGTTCCCGACGGCCCCCGACTGTTACTATGTGGCGGAGCGACAGGGCAGGTTGAGATCACCTAGGCGAGAGGTGGGCCTGGCCCTGGTCGGCGTTCGCAGTTGCTTCATAATAACACGCTTAACGAGATCTTGGTATTTGATCTGAGTCTGGCCACTGGCCTATACGCACTAACCAACTACGCGGGAAAGATATGGGCACTCGACGTCGTGGTATTAGCCGAAGCCTTCTAGACGTCAGCGACTGAGCGGCGCGCGCCGGATTGGAAAGTAAGCCCGCTCTTGTATTAAGGGGGCTAGTTCTGCTTTCGGCCGCCCACGCAACGTGCAGGTGTGCAATGGGCGATGGGCCCAGACCCCTGCGCCATAGGAGTTAGACCGGCGTGCTGACCTCTCTGCTAGGCCTAGGTGGGGCTGCGACGTGTTGATCTTCGGAGGCCGGGCATGACCCAGGAAAGTGTGTCCGGCCGAATGGGATCGAGCGTGTTGGGTTATGTGGTGCACCCCTGCAGGGAAGTTAATCTATTCGAATAGCCGTGATCTTCTGTAACAGGACGACTTGGAGTTGTACCTTGACCTTATGACAACTAGAACCAGATACTTAATAAAACACACCCTTCCAAGTGCCAGATACAACCCGGTGATCGCTCTCTAACAGGGCGACGAGGAGAGGATCGCCGGGTAGGATTATGCTATGCGATACTACTTGGAGGACTTCAATCTACTCTCTTCTACATGCTGCAAGACGGAGGCTGCCAGAAGCGTAGTCTTCGACAGGATTAGCTATCCCCCTCTTATTCTGGCATTCTGTAGTTCAGTCCACTGATATGGCCCTTTACACATATACCCATGCATATGTAGTGTAGCTCCTTGCTTGCGAGTACTTTGGATGAGTACTCACGGTTGCTTTCTCCCCCTTTTCCCCCTTTCCTTTCTTCCTGATTGCCACAACCAGATGCTGGAGCCCAGGAGCCAGACGCCACCTTCGACGACGACTCCTACTACCTGGAGGTGCCTACTACTACGTGCAGCCCGCTGACGACGACCAGGAGTAGTTAGGAGGATCCCAGGCAGGAGGCCTGCGCCTCTTTCGATTGTATCCCAGTTTGTGCTAGCCATCTTATGACAAACTTGTTTAACTTATGTCTGTACTCAGATATTGTTGCTTCCGCTAACTCGTCTATGATCGAGCACTTGTATCCGAGCCCTCGAGGCCCCTGGCTTGTATTATGATGCTTGTATGACTTATTTATGTTTTAGAGTTGTGTTGTGATATCTTCCCGTGAGTCCCTGATCTTGATCATACACATTTGCGTGCATGATTAGTGTACGATTGAATCGGAGGCGTCACAGTGTACTTGTCGGTTACGGGAAGCAGACACGCCCTCATGTCCAAGATCCGCCTGTACATGTCGTAGAATGCGTATGCGTCCTTGGCCGTGTAGGTTATGTAGGCTAGATTCAGAGGTACCTCCCACATGTTCAGGTCCTTGGTATCGTTTTCTTCTTTCATGTTGGCGTAGCAGGGGTCGATGATGGTCTCGACAAGGTCAACCACGGAGTCCTTTGTTGGGAAACGTAGCATGCAATTTAAAAAAAATTCTATGCTCATGCAAGATCTATCTAGGAGATGCATAGCAACGAGAGGGGGAGAGTCTGTCCACGTACCGTCGTAGAACGAAAGAGGAAGCATTAGCTTAATGCAGTTGATGTAGTTGAACGTCTTCTCGATTCAACCGATCAAGCACCGAACATACGGCACCTCCGAGTTCTGCAAATGTTCAGCTCGATGATGTCCCTCAATTTCTTGATCCACTAGAGGTACGAAGGAGTAGATGAGTTTCGTCAGCACGATGGCGTGGTGACGGTGATGGTGATGTGACCCGCGCAGGGCTTCACCTAAGCACTACGAGAATATGACTGGAGGAGTAAACGGTGGAGGGGGGCACCGCACATGGCTAAGAAACAATTGATGTGCTTTGGGGTGCCCCCCTGCCCTAGTATATAAAGGATGAGAGGGGAGAGGGCCGGCCAGGGCGCGCCCCCAAGGGGGGGGGTCCTACTAGGACTCCTAGTCCAATTCAGACCCCCTTCCTTTCCGGAGGGGGGAAAGGGGGAGAGAGAGGGAGAAGGAAAGGGGGGCCGCGCACCCTCCCCTAGTCCAATTCGGACTCCCCATGGGGGGGCACCTCCTGTGGCCTACCTCCTCCTCTCCCCTATGGCCCATGAGGCCCATTACTTCTCCCAGGGGGTTCCGGTAACCCATCGGTACTCTGAAAAATACCCGAAACACTTCGGAACCATTCTGATGTCCAAATATAACCTTCCAATATATCGATCTTTACTTCTCGACCATTTCAAGACTCCTCGTCATGTCTGTGATCTCATTTGGGACTCCGAACTACTTTTGGTCACCAAAACACATAACTCATATAATACATATCGTCATTGACCATTAAGCGTACGGACCCTACGGGTTCGAGAACTATGTAGACATGACCAAGACACACCTCCAGTCAATAACCAATAGCGGAACCTGGATGCTCATATTGGTTCCCACATATTCTACGAAGATCTTTATCGGTCGAACCGCAATGTCAACATACGTTATTCCCTTTGTCATCGGTATGTTACTTGCCCGAGATTAGAAGTCGGTATCTTCATACCTAGTTCAATCTTGTTACTGGCAAGTCACTTTACTCGTTCTGTAGTGCATCATCTCATAACTAACTCATTACTCACATTGCTTACAAGGCTTCATATGATGTGCATTATCGAGAGGGCCGAGACATACCTCTCCGATACTCGGAGTGACAAATCCTAATCTTGATCTATGCCAACCCAACAAACACCTTTAGAGATACCTGTAGAGCATCTTTATAATCACCCATTTACGTTGTGACGTTTATAGCACACAAGGCATTCCTCCGGTGTTCGGGAGTTGCATAATCTCATATTCGGAGGAATATATATTTGACATGAAGAAAGCAGTATCAATAAAACTAAATGATCATTATGCTAAGCTAACGGATGGGTCTTGTCCATCACATCATTCCACTAATGATGTGATCCCGCTTATCAAATGACAACTCATGTCCATGGCTAGGAAACTTAACCATCTTTGATCCACGAGCTAGTCTAGTAGAGGCATACTAGGGACACGGTGTTTTGTCTATGTATTCACACATGTATCAAGTTTCCGGTTAATACAATTCTAGCATGAACAATAAACATTTATCATAAATAAGGAAATATAAAATAACAACTTGCCTCTAAGGCATATTTCCTTCAGTCTCCCACTTGCACTAGAGTCAATAATCTAGATTACATTGTAATGAATCTAACACCCATGGAGTCTTGGTGCTGATCATGTTTTGCTCGTGGAAGAGGCTTAGTCAAGGGGCCTGCTACATTCAGATCCATATGTATTTTGCAAATCTCTATGTCTCCCTCCTTGACCAAATCTTGGATGGAGTTGAAGCGTCTCTTGATGTGTTTGGTCTTTTTGTGAAATCTGGATTCCTTCGCCAAGGCAATTGCTCCAGTATTGTCACAAAAGATTTTCATTGGACCCGATGCACTAGGTATTACACCTAGATCGGATACGAAATCCTTCATCCAGACTCCTTCATTTGCTGCTTCCGAAGCAGGTATGTACTCCGATTCACATGTAGATCCCGCCACGACGCTCTGCTTGGAACTGCACCAACTGAAAGCTCCACCATTCAATAAAAATATGTATCCGGTCTGCAACTTAGAGTCAATAGGATCAGTGCCAAAGCTAGCATCGACATAACCACTTACGACAAGCTCTTTGTCACCTCCATAAATGAGAAACATATCCCTAGTCATTTTCAGGTACTTCAGGATGTTCTTGACCGCTAACCAGTGATAAACTCCTGGATTACTTTGGTACCTTCGTGCTAAACTTATAGCAAGGCACACATCAGGTCTGGTACACAACATAGCATACATGAAAGAACCTATGGCTGAGGCATAGGGAATGACTTTCATTTTCTCTCTATCTTCTACAATGGTCGGGCATTGAGTCTGACTAAACTTCACACCTTGTAACACAGACAAGAACCCTTTCTTTGACTGATCCATTTTGAACTTCTTCAAAACTTTATCAAGGTATGTGGTTTGTGAAATTCCTATCAAGCGTCTTGATCTTAATGCCCAATATATTAGCAGCTTCACCGAGGTCTTTCATTGAAATACTCTTATTCAAGTATCCTTTTATGCTATTCAGAAATTCTACATCATTTCCACTCAACAATATGTCATCCACATATAATATTAGAAATGATATAGAGCTCCCACTCACTTTCTTGTAAATACAAGCTCCTCCCAAAGTCTGTCTAAAACCATATGCTTTGATCACCTCATCAAAGCATATATTCCAACTCCGAGATGCTTGCACCAGTCTATAAATGGATCGTTGGAGCTTGCACACTTTGTTAGCACCTTTAGGATCGACAAAACCTTCTGGTTGCATCATATACAACTCTTCTTTAAGAAATCCATTAAGGAATGCAATTTTGACATCCATTTGCCAGATTTCATAATCATAAAATGCGGCAATTGCTAACATGATTCGGACAGACTTAAGCATCGCTATGGGTGAAAAAGTCTCATCATAGTCAACTCGTTGAACTTGTCGAAAACCTTTTGCAAGAAGTCGAGCTTTATAGACAATAACATTACCATCAGCGCCAATCTTCTTCTTGAAGATCCATTTATTCTCTATGGGTCGCCGATCATCGGGCAGATCCACCAAAGTCCACACTTTGTTCTCATACATGGATCCTATCTCAAATTTCATGGCCTCAAGCCATTTATCGGAATCTGGGCTTATCATAGCTTCTTCATAGTTTGTAGGCTCGTCATGGTCAAGTAACATGACCCGCAGAACAGGATTGCTGTACCACTCTTGTGTGGATCGTGGTCTGTTTGACCTACGAGGTTCTGTAGTAACTTGATCCAAAGTTTCATCATCTTTATCACTAGGTTCTTCTCTAGTTGGTGTAGGCATCACGGTAACAGATTTCTCGGATGAGCTACTTTCCAAATTGAGAGGAGGTACAATCAAATCATCAAGTTCTACTTTCCTCCCACCCAGTTCTTTCGAGAGAAACTCCTTCTCCAGAAAGGTTTCGTTCTTAGCAACAAAGATTTTTCCTTCGGACTTGTGGTAGAAGGTGTACCCAGTTGTTTCCTTAGGGTATCTTATGAAGACGCACTTCTCCGATTTGGGTTCGAGCTTATCAGGCTAAAGCCTTTTGACATAAGCATCACATCACCAAACTTTAAGAAACGACAACTTATGTTTGTTGCAACCATTGTTAATACGGTGTCGTCTCAACGAATTTTGATGGTGCCCTATTTAAAGTGAATGCAACTGTCTCTAATGCATAACCCCAAAACGATAGTGGTAAATTGGTAAGAGACATCATAGATTGGACCATATCCAATAAAGTGCGGTTATGACATTCAGACACATTACGCTGTGGTGTTCCAGGTGGCGTGAGTTGTGAAACTATTCCACATTGTTTTAAATGAAGGCCAAACTCGTAACTCAAATATTCTCCTCCATGATCAGATCGTAGAAACTTTATTTTCTTGTTACAATGATTCTCCACTTCACTCTAAAATTCTTTGAACTTTTCAAATGTTTCAGACTTGTGTTTCATTAAGATGATATACCCATATGTGCTCAAATCATTTGTGAAGGTCAGAAAGTAACGATACCCGCCACGAGCATCAACACTCATTGGACCGCATACATTGGTATGTATTATTTACAATAAGTCACTAGCTCGTTCCATTGTTCCGGAGAACAGAGTTTTAGTCATCTTGCCCATAAGGCATGCTACGTCTCCAATGTATCTACTTTTCCAAACACTTTTGCCCTTGTTTTGGACTCTAACTTGCATGATTTGAATGAAACTAACCCAGACTGACACTGTTTTCAGCAGAACTGCCATGATGTTGTTTTATGTGTAGAAAACAAAACTTCTCGGAATGACCTGAAAATCCACAGAGATAAGTTTTCGAAAATATAAAAAATACTGGCGAAAGAATCAAGACCAGGGGGCCCACACCCTGTCCACGAGGGTGGGGGGCGCGCCCTCCCCCCTGGGCGCGCCCCCCCTGAGGCTCCACCGGCCTCAACTCCAACTCCATATATTCCGTTTCGCGGAGAAAAAAATCAAAGAGAAAGTTTCATCGCGTCTTACGATACGGAGCCACCGCCAAGCCCTAATCTCTCCCGGGAGGGCTGATCTGGAGTCTGTTCGGGGCTCCGGAGAGGGGGATTTTTCGCCGTCATCATCATCAACCATCCTCCATCACCAATTTCATGATGCTCACCGCCATGCGTGAGTAATTCCATCGTAGGCTTGCTGGACGGTGATGGGTTGGATGAGATTTACCATGTAATCAAGTTAGTTTTGTTAGGGTTTGATCCCTAGTATCCACTATGTTCTGAGATTGATGTTGCTATGACTTTGCTATGCTTAATGCTTGTCACTAGGGTCCAAGTGCCATGATTTCAGATCGGAACCTATTATGTTTTCATGAATATATGTGTGTTCTTGATCCTATATTGCAAGTCTATAGTCACCTATTATGTGTTATGATCCGACAACCCCGAAGTGACAATAATCGGGATACTTCTCAGTGATGACCGTAGTTTGAGGAGTTCATGTATTCACTATGTGTTAATGCTTTGGTCCGGTTCTCTATTAAAAGGAGGCCTTAATATCCCTTAGTTTCCGCTAGGACCCCGCTGGCACGGGAGGGTAGGACAAAAGATGTCATGCAAGTTCTTTTCCATAAGCACGTATGACTATATTCGGAATACATGCCTACATTACATTGATGAACTGGAGCTAGTTCTGTGTGACCCTATGTTATAACTATTACATGAGGAATCACATCCGACATAATTATCCATCATTGATCCAATGCCTACGAGCTTTTCACATCTTGTGCTTCGCTTATTTACTTTTCCGTTGCTACTGTTACATCTACTACAAAACTGTTATCTTTACTTTTGCCACTGTTACCTTTATTATCATACCACTTTGCTACTAAACACTTTGCTGCAGATACTAAGTTATCCAAGTGTGGTTGAATTGACAACTCAACTGATAATACTTAAGAATATTCTTTGGCTCCCCTTATATCGAATCAATAAATTTGGGTTGAATACTGTACCCTCGAAAGCTGTTGCGATCCCCTACAATTGTGGGTTATCAAGACTAATTTCTGGCTCCGTTGCCGGGGAGCACAGCTCTATTCTTTGAGTCACTTGGGATTTATATCTGTTGATCACTATGAGGAACTTCAAAGACAAAAGAACCAAGATTTTTCCCTCAACTACGAGGGGAGGTAAGGAACTGCCATCTAGCTCTGCACTAGATTCTCCTTCTATTTTGAGTAAGCTTGCGACACCTAAACCTGCTACTACTATGAATTTTGATATGTCGCATGTTATTGATGATGCCACTTCTGCTATGCATGATACTTATGATGAAACTACTTCTGTGCGTGATACTACTTTGCCATTAGGTGAATTTCTTGATGAACAACTTGCTAGGGTTAGAGAGAATGAAATTATTGAAGATGCTATTATTGGTGATAGTAATGATGAAAGTTCTCCCCGTGATTATGAATTACCTGTTGTTCCTGAGGGTTATGTTATGGATGAGGAAACTACTAGAGCTATCTTTGCTTGCAAAGATAGACATGATCTTAAGAAGTTATTAGCTAAATGCAGGCAGCAATCTCTTAATGCTAGAATGAAACTTGACCCCGCTTTTGCTACTTCACCTATCTGTGTTACTGATAGGGATTATGAATTCTGTGTTGATCCTGAGATTATTACTTTGGTTGAATCTGATCCTTTTTATGGCCTTGAATCTGAAACTGTTGTGGCACATCTTACCAAGTTGAATGATATAGCCACCCTGTTTACTAATGATGAGAAGTCTCGCTATTATTATATCCTTAAGATATTTCCGTTCTCATTAAAGGGTGATGCTAAGACTTGGTTTAATTCCCTTGATCCTGGTTGTGTGCGTAGTCCCCAGGATATGATTTATTACTTCTCTGCTAAATATTTCCCTGCTCATAAGAAACAAGCTGCCTTGCGGGAAATATATAATTTTGTGCAAATCAAAGAAGAGAGTCTCCCACAAGCTTGGGGGAGGCTTCTCCGATTATTTAATGCTTTGCCTGATCATCCTCTTAAGAAAAATGAAATACTTGATATCTTTTATAATGTACTAACCGATGCTTCCAAGGACTACTTGGATAGTTGTGCTGGTTGTGTTTTCAGGGAAAGAATAGTCGACGAAGCTGAATTACTATTGAATAATATGTTGACTAATGAAATTAATTGGACTCTTCCTGAGCCAATTCCTGAGGCAATTCCTGAACCAAATGAGCCAACTCCTGAGCTTACTCCTAAACCTACTCCTTAGAAGAGAGGCGTTCCATTTCTTAGTCCTGAAGATATGCAAGAGGCAAAGAAATCAATGAAAGAAAAAGGTATTAAAGCTGAAGATGTTAAGAATTTACCTCCTATTGAAGAAATACATGGTCTTAATATACCGCCTGTCGAAGAACCACATTGTCTTGATAACCCGACACAGGTAGTAAAGGTAAATTCTCTCTATAGATATGATAAAGTTGAAATTCCTTCTACTAAATTTCATAGCCCATGTTTAGATGAATTTGATGACTTTATGGCTAGACAAGAAGTTTTAATGCTTATGTTGGTAGAGAATTAAAGAATAATGCTTTCGAGATAGGACGCTTGAGTGATTATATGGCTAGAGTTAAAGGTGAACTTAAACTCATTAGCAAATATGCTTCTATGGTTGCTACTCAAGCTGGGCAAGTACTTAAAGCTCAAAATGATTTGCTTGATGAATTAAATAATAAACATGACTTTGCTATTAGAGTGGCTACTAGAACTGGTAGAATGACTCAGGAACCTTTGTATCCTAAAGGCCACCCTAAGAGAACCAAGCAGGATTCTCAGGGAAATAATTTAGAGGCACCTAGTTCTTCTAAAAAAAGAAAAATAAAAAAATAGGACCTTGCATGCTTCTAGTGAACCTGTTGTAGACACACCCGAGAATCCCAATGATATTTCTGTTTCTGATGCTGAAACACAATCAGGTGATGAACATGAACCTAATGCCAATGTTAATGATAATGTTCATATTGATGCTCAACCTAGCAAAAATAATGATGTAGAGATTGAACCAGTTGTTGATCTTGATAACCCACAATCAAAGAATCAACATTATGATAAGAGAGACTTTGTTGCTAGGAAGCACGGTAGAGAAAGAGAACCATGGGTTCAGAAACCCATGCCCTTTCCTCCTAAGCCATCCAAGACAAAGGATGATGAGGATTTTGAGCGCTTTGCTGAAATGATTAGACCTATCTTCTTACGTATGCGCTTAACTGATATGCTTAAAGTAAATCCTTATGCTAAGTATATGAAGGATATCATTACAAATAAAAGAAAGATACCGGAAGCTGAAATTTCCACCATTCTTGCTAATTATACTTTTAAGGGTGGAATACCAAAGAAACTTGGAGACCCCGGGGTACCAACTATACCATGCTCCATTAAAAGAAATTATGTTAAAACTGCTTTATGTGATCTTGGAGCCGGTGTTAGTGTTATGCCTCTCTCTTTATATCGTAGACTTGAATTGAATAAGTTGACACCTACTGAAATATCTTTGCAAATGGCTGACAAATCAACTGCTATACCTGTCGGTATTTGTGAGGATGTGCCTGTTGTGGTTGCAAATGTCACTATCTTAACGGACTTTGTTATTCTTGATATTCCCGAGGACGATGGTATGTCGATTATCCTTGGTAGACCCTTTTTGAATACTATAGGGGCTGTTATTGATTGCAACAAAGGCAATGTCACTTTTCATGTTAATGGTAACGAGCATACGGTACACTTTCCGAGGAAAGAACCTCAAGTTCATAGCATCAATTCTATTGGAAAAGTTCCAACTATCATTATTGGAGGTTTTGAATTTCCTCTTCCTACTGTCAAGAAAAAGTATGATATTCTTATTATTAGGGATGTTCATATCCCTGTTGAGGTAACTTAGTGTTATTCAAAATTTCTCCGGTTTCGTGTTATTCGGAATGAGTTTGTTAACAAGACTTGATCAACCTTGTTAGTGGATTCATTTTTATGATCATGAGATGGATGAAACTAGAAGGCACAACCTTCTGTACCGTCTTTTTACTTTCTATTATTTAGAATAAATAAAGAAAAAATAGTATTATCTGTCTGTTTTCTGAATTATCCATGCAATAAAAAATATCCCGAAAGTAAAAGTGCTCCAAATGCCCTGCAAATTCAGTATGATTTTCATGGAATATTTGAGGATTTTAGGCACTGAAAACACTGCAGGAGGGGCAAGCACCTGGCCACGAGGGTGGAGGGCGCGCCCACACCCCCTGGGTGCGCCCCCTGTCTTGTGGGCCCAGGGTGGCCCCCCTCCACTTATTCCTGCACCCACACACTCCATCTTCTTGCCAAAAAAATCCCCATCCAGCTCAAGCACGAGTTCTAGCTCATTTTGCTGCGATTTTCGATCTCCTTGCTCAAAGCTCCATTCACAAAACTGCTTTGGCAGATTGTTGCTTGGTATGTGGCTCCTCCATTGGTCCAATTAGTTTTTGTTCTAGTGCTTTATTCATTGCAAACTTTTGCTGCATTGGTGACCCTGTTCTTGAGCTTGCATGTCAAATCTATGGGGTCCCAAGTAATTTAATGCATGATATAGGCTCTAGGCACTTGTAGGAGTAGTTGCTATCAATCTTGTTTAGTTTTATTCACTTTTATTTTGAAGTTACTAAAATTTCAGAAATTTTCAGAAAATGTTAAGGAGATTTTTGAGGGGCTCTTCTAGCCAAGGCTCCCAGGAAAAACAAGCTAAAGAGAAGGAAAAGGCCAAGTATAATCTTCCTCGCATAGCGAAAGTACGGCCATGTGAATGGCCCTATGACGAATTCTTGAGAGAAGCCCGGATTTATGAAGACTTTTATTCTGTGATCGAGAATGCAGGCCTCACCGATTTCCTCCACGACCGGATCGATTAGTATCTCTTACTCACCAATACTTTCGTGCAAAACTTTTATTATTATCCTAAGAAGTCACCGCCTTCAGTATCATTTCATTTATATGATGAATTCAGGGAAATGTCTTTACATAATTTTTGCACGGTATGTAGGATACCTTTTGAGGGAAAATTAGATGAACCACACCTTAAAGATGTAGATGGCTTTGTTAACACTATCACTGTAGGGGATCCAAAGAAGGGTTCCGATGCGAGAATCTCTAGTATACACTTTCCCGTTTTATGCTACTTTGCCATATTTGCTAGTAGATGCTTAATTGATCGTGGAAATAGTGGAAACTTTAGTGTTCCTGATATTATTATTCTTCACCATGCCTTGTTTGGTAAAAATAGTTTTAGTATGGGTGCCGTCATTGCTAAACGGCTAAGCCTGAATCGTACAAAAGGCCCCATCTTTGGAGGTATCTATCCTGCACGTCTGGCTAAATATTTTGAGATACCTATTAGGCACCATGAGAAAGAGGAGACAATATTGCCTCCTTACATTTTAGATTACAGGAGCATGGTAGCGCATGAGTTTATTGTTGACAACGAAGATAAGATGCTTCTGTATAACCTGAGATTTAATAAGAAACACAATGAGACTATTATTCGCCCGCGCCTCTGTTGTTTGATTTGACTGCAGTTAATTATCTTGTCAGGCCGGGAGAGGTGTACGCTCATCGAGGCCAAGCATCCACTCCAGAACCTGAGCCTGAGCCGGAACCTTCACTGGACCCTTATCGTGCATCATCTTACAAGTGGGATCCGGAGGAGATGGCCAGCCAGCGGTATCCTGATTACACCCCTCAGTACACCGGGGAGAGTAGCCGCGGTCCTTGGCAGTAGACCAACTTAGGCCAAAAGCCTAAGCTTGGGGGAGTACGTATTTCTCACCGACTTTACATTCATGTTCACACACTATTCTAGTCGTCGGTGCTCATACTCTTTCATTGTATTATCCATGCTAGTTTAATTTCCTTTTTCTAGTTTTCTTCTTGTGTGTTTGATAAACCTTAAGAAAAACCAAAAAAAAATTAGTTAGTTTAATTTCCATGCTTGTAGTAGAAATTAAAATGAAAACGCCAAAAGATTTCTCGTTCTTCTTCTTACTTGTTGGGAGCTTTCCCGTGTAAATAGTTTTATTTTCTTTCCTTTGGGGGTCGAGAGTAGAAGACCATATTAAAATTGTTTAGTGGCTCTCATATGCATGATTGTTGATTTAATTTAGATCCCATATTACTCTTTCTTCTCTCTTGAGTTGAATGCTTGCAGATTCCAGCTTAGTCCAATGCATGTGCACTATTATTATTATACACATCTTTCGGTCGTGCAAGTGAAAGGCAATAATGACGATATATGATGGACTGATTGAGATGAGAGAAGCTGGTATGAACCCGACCTCTCTTGTTTTTGTAAATATGATGAGTTCATCGTTCCTGATTCAGCTTATTATGAAGTAAACATATTTGCAATGACATTTAGAGATTATAGTCGCTTGTGCCATGCTTGATTAGCTATGAGTTATGATGGTTTACCTTGCATGCCAACATGCTATTAAAATGATTATGATGTGGTATGATGGGATGGTATCCTCCTTTGAATGAATTGAGTGACTCGACTTGGCACATGTTCACGCATGTAGTTGAAACAAATCAACATAGCCTTCACGATATTTATGTTCATGGTGGATTATATCCTACTCATGCTTGTACTCGGTGTGAATTAATTTTAATGCATGTTTATGACTGTTGTCGCTCTCTCAGTTGGTCGCTTCCCAGTCTTTTGCTAGCCTTCACCTATACTAAGCGGGAATACTGCTTGTGCATCCAAACTCCTTAAACCCCAAAGTTGTTCCATATGAGTCCACCATACCTTCCTATATGCGGTATCTGCCTGCCGTTCCAAGTAAATTTGTATGTGCCAAACTCCAAACCTTCAAATGAAATTCTGTTTTGTATGCTCGAGCAGCTCATGTTTCAACTAGGGCTGTCTGTATCTTCCATGCTAGGTGGGTTATTCTCAAGAGGAGCTCCTCATTCACGAGAAAATGGCTGGTAACTGGGATGCCTAGTCCCATGATCAAAAAGATCAAAGCAAATCAAAATAATTAAACAAAACTCCCCCAGGGCTGTTGCTAGTTGGAGGCACTCGTTGTTTCAAGCAAGCCATGGATTGATGCTTGTTGGTGGTGGGGGAGTATAAACTTTTACCATTCTGTTTGGGAACCGCCTATAATGTATGTAGCATGGAAGATATCGCCATCTCATAGTTGTTGCGTTGACAGTAAAAGTATGCCGCTCAAAATGTTATTCATCTCTATTTTAAAATCAAGCTCTAGCACCTCTACAAATCCATGCTTCCCTCTGCGAAGGGCCTATCTATTTACTTTTATGTTGAGTCATCATCCTCTTATTAAAAAGCACTCACTAGAGAGCACACTATCATTTGCATGTATTACTATTAGTTTATATTGGGTATGACTTGACTGGATCTCTTTTACCATGAATTACAATGTTTAGTCAATCCTTGATCTTTAAAGGTGCTCTGCATTTATGCTTTGCGGTCTCAGAAAGGGACAGCGAGATACCATCTTGTTATATCATATTATGATTGTTTTGAGAAAGTGTTGTCATCCGAGTTTTATTATTATCGCTCGCTAGCTGATTATGCCATTGATATGAGTAATTGTGAGACCTAAGTGTTATTGTGAGTATGGTTAGTTCATAATACTTGCTGAAAACCTGTATGCTGGCTTTACATGTTTACAACAATAAGAGCAAATAGAGTTTGTAAAAGTTTTTCTTTATCACTTTTAGTTTATCAACTGAATTGCTTGAGAACAAGCAAAGGTTTAAGCTTGGGGGAGTTGATACGTCTCCAATGTATCTACTTTTCCAAACACTTTTACCCTTGTTTTGGACTCTAACTTGCATGATTTGAACGAAACTAACCCAGACTAACGCTGTTTTCAGCAGAACTGCCATGACGTTGTTTTATGTGCAGAAAACAAAAGTTCTCGGAATGACCTAAAAATCCACGGAGATAAGTTTCGGAAAATATAAAAAATACTGGCGAAAGAATCAAGACCAGGGGGCCCACACCCTGTCCATGAGGGTGGGGGCGCGCCCTCCCCCCTGGGCGCGCCCCCCTGAGGCTCCACCGACCTCAATTCCAACTCCATATATTCCGTTTCACGGAGAAAAAAATCAGAGAGAAAGTTTCATCGCGTTTTACGATACGAAGCTATCGCCAAGCCATAATTTCTCTCGGGAGGGCTAATCTCGAGTCTGTTCGGGGCTCCAGAGAGGGGGATTCATCATCGTCGTCATCATCACCCATCCTCCATCACCAATTTCATGATGCTCATCGCCGTGCGTGAGTAATTCCATCGTAGGCTTGCTGGACGGTGATGGGTTGGATGAGATTTACCATGTAATCAAGTTAGTTTTGTTCGGGTTTGATCCCTAGTATCCACTATGTTCTAAGATTGATGTCGCTATGACTTTGATATGCTTAATGCTTGTCACTAGGGCCCGAGTGCCATGATTTCAGATCTGAACCTATTATGTTTTCACGAATATATGTGTGTTCTTGATCCTATCTTGCAAGTCTATAGTCACCTATTATGTGTTATGATCCGACAACCCCGAAGTGACAATAATCGGGATACTTCTCGGTGATGACCGTAGTTTGAGGAGTTCATGTAGTCACTGTGTGTTAATGCTTTGGTCCGCTTCTCTATTAAAAGGAGGCCTTAATATCCCTTAGTTTCCGCTAGGACCCCGCTGGCACGGGAGCGTAGGACAAAAGATGTCATGCAAGTTCTTTTCCATAAGCACGTATGACTATATTCGGAATACATGCCTACATTACATTGATGAACTGGAGCTAGTTCTTTGTCACCCTATGTTATAGCTATTACATGAGGAATTGCATCCGACATAATTATCCATCACTGATCCAATGCCTACGAGCTTTTCACATCTTGTGCTTCGCTTATTTACTTTTCCGTTGCTACTGTTACATCTACTACAAAACTGTTATCTTTACTTTTGCCACTGTTACCTTTATTATCATACCACTTTGCTACTAAACACTTTGCTGCAGATACAAAGTTATCCAGGTGTGGTTGAATTGACAACTCAACTGCTAATACTTAAGAATATTCTTTGACTCCCCATGTGTCGAATCAATAAATTTGGGTTGAATAATGTACCCTCGAAAGCTGTTGCGATCCCCTACACTTGTGGGTTATCAAGGCACGGTTCGCAAGTATCAAATGATTCATAATCAAGTGATTCCAAAAGTCCAACTCTATGGAGTTTCTTCATGCGCTTTACACCGATATGACCTAAACAACAGTGCCACAAATAAGTTGCACTATCATTATCAACTTTGTATCTTTTGGCATCAATATTATGAATACATGTATCATCACGATCAAGATTCAACAGAAATAGACCACTCTTCAAGGGTGCATGACCATAAAAGATATTACTCATATAACTAGAACAACCATTATTCTCTGATTCAAATGAATAACCGTCTGTAGTAAACAAGATCCAGATATAATGTTGATGCTCAACGCTAGCACCAAATAACAATTATTCAGGCCTAAAACTAATCCCGAAGGTAATGTAGAGGTAGTGTGCGAACGGTGATCACATTGACCTTGGAACCATTTCCGGCGCGCATCATCACCTCGTCCTTAGCCAATCTTCATTTAATCCGTAGTCCCTGCTTCGAGTTACAAATATGAGCAACCGAACCGGTATCAAATACCCATGCACTACTACGAGAAGTAAGGTACACATCAATAACATGTATATCAAATATACCTTTGTTCACTTTGCCATCCTTCTTATCCACCAAATACTTGGGGCAGTTCCGCTTCCACTGACCAGTCCCTTTCCAGTAGAACCACTCAGTTTTAGGCTTGGGTCCCACTTTGGGTTTCTTCCCGGGAGTGACAACTTGCTTTTCATTCTTCTTGAAGTTCCCCTTATTTTTACCCTTGCCCTTCTTCTTGAAACTAGTGGTCTTGTTAACCATCAACACTTGATGCTCCTTCTTCATTTCTACCTCCATGGCCTTTAGCATCGCGAAGAGCTCGGGAATAGTCTTTTCCATCCCTTTCATACACTACTAGGGAAAAGCCTAGCAGTAGCGCGGGTTATATGCTTATCAGTAGCGCGGGTGGCCGCGCTACTGATACGACACTACAGCTAATGCTTATCAGTAGCGCGGCCTGACCGGCGCTACTGCTAACTAGGGATAGCAGTAGCGTTTGTCTGCAACATGCGCTGCTGATAATAGCTGCAGCGCCCTTGTGCAAAGAGTGCTACTGCTAAGAGCTCGCCGCTGCTAATGCCATACCCCGCGCTACTGCTATTAGTTTTGGAAAAAAAATCCTGCTCCACATTTTGTGCTGCTGAATTTTGTTTTGGGCTTTATATAATAATCTCTAGCATATCATACACATACAAATGTAATCATAGCATATACATAGCAATACAAGGTGGTCATCATCATAATCATCATCCAACATAAAGTGGTCTCTTGTCATCATTTCAAAAATAGCGATACAAGTCTCAAATACTTGCAACTACATTGTCATCCATCTAAACAATGATATACGCGAGAAGAGCTATCACTATGAGTGAGAGCAGAACTATGCAGTACATGAGGCGGCGGTTACGAGTGGCCTCTCGCGCTAGCATGAACCTCAAGTATCTAGCTTCTGCTTCTTGTCTGCTTTTGAAGCCTTTGTGGCTGGCGCCCGAGACCCCATTCACTTACGCCTAACACTCAGGCCACTCGTCATACACCCCCGGAACCTTCCCTTTTGTACACGACATAGCACTACTTCTTCGCCATCAAGAAGTTAGGTACCTTTTAGAGATGCATCCTCATCAAGAGAATGTACAATCATATGCAACAAAATTACTAGAGCAACACGAAAAATAAAGGGTTAGCAACTAGATGCAACATATAGTACACAAACTAATTAACTAGAGGTACGCAGGTCATCGTACCCAAACTACCAAAGTAGCATTAGGCAAGTTCGACAGGGACCGTGGACATTGCAAAGTATCATCCCTACAGAAATTATAAAAATTGAACCAACACATATCATCATCATCAGCATCGTAAATCACTAGAAGTTCCATCCTTCCATATCATCGAGGATGGACCTTAGCTTCTTGAATAACGTGAGGTCATGACATTGCATGCCTATGCGAGTTTGGACGTCAGCTCATGATATAGGGCCGTGGTGGAACATCCCCTTATCATCAACGACTTCTTTCATGACTATCATCGAAATGTCCCTTTGGATGTGAAAGAAGTCATCTCTAAGTTTATAACCCGCTTCTCCATGAGATTCTACCCATTTGCGGATATGACATTTCTGTTTGTCATGCGAAGCTTTTGGTGATCCGTGTTGAACTCAATCATGAGATGGAGGATGTAGAATCCATCTTTCTTGCTTGGTTTTGGGACATGGATTCAGCAGAAGTTACTTTTATGCACAAAACCCGTCTTCTTGTTCCTTTGTTTCCTGATCTGTTGGTGGCCACCCCTAATGCTAAAGCCTTGGAGAGCATCATCTAGAATATTCATTATTTGGGTGTAGTCCTTCTTCTCGTAGTTTCTGGTAGGGTGCAAATACACGGCATGGGAGACTCGCGGGTAAAGAATGACAAGGACGGTGCGCCCGTTGCTGTGGGGAAAAAGATACCTCAAATTATTCTCCATATGAGCGAGAAGGAGTGATTGAAATGTAAGAAAGGGTTGCCCAGAACTGACTTAGTTTCAATGATAAGGCATGAGGACAATTTCCTGGTCCTTATTCTGTACCATGAAGTTTTGGAGGTACTCCGTAGCAGTTTCACGCTCAAAGTCGTCGAGACTCAAGAAGGACTCATGCATGTAGTACGGACCTGCCACACAGATTTGCGAGACTTCTTCTCTCTTCATGATGGAGCTATATGTAGCACAAAAAGGCAGACGATTGTAAAATCGAGCCGCCTTGTCAGAAACATCTCGAAGATATGGTCAAACCGCACGAAGAACACCTCCGTGGGCCATGTGTCGACGTAGCACTTCCCCTCAGGCACACGAGCCGCGTATGTCGGATATCCTGGATCCTTCGAGGCTAGTAGGCTTTTCTTAGTCGACAACACATGGTCGTGTAGTCTCCTAAGATCCCCTGATAGTGCCTCCAGCAGTTTTGGCGGTAGCATCGGCTCGCTCGTGACATGGAACATGGCCGCACCTTTGACGGTACACGCTCTTCAGAATCCACCATCTGGCTGCTATGTGCTCTGGCTTGTTTGCAAGCAGCTGAGCCTATCTTCCCTGGTCTCTTCCTCTCCTTTTTCTTGGGCACACCTTCCAGACCCTTCCTTAACCCCTGCCCCAGTGTTGCCAGGCTAAGCACTATATGTCCCCTGGCTAGTTGAGCTTGTGTTGAGGCGGCATCTTCACGCGTGTCCTGTGAGGATTTCATGTAGAGAGACTTCTTGCAATCCCTGCTAGGACGTTCCTACCTGGGCAGATAATCCATATCGTCATCAGCATGCCGATAGCCCGATTCGTTATATGGCTGACTCTTCATATCTAAGTCACCGTCATACGCGCCTGTATTGAGGAAACCCATTGGGCCCTCCGTCTCCTCTATCTCATAATCCATTCTTTGTTCTACGAGGCTGATTACATCAGCCACTATTGGACCCCCTTCATCACATCGTCCGCCGCTCTCACCCGGCACTACAGGAGCTGGTAGGCAGGGTGGTGGTCTCCATACATGCTTGTTGATGTGTTTTTATTGGTGTGCTCTCGGTCAGCTCCAGAAGAAGAAGATTCTTTGGCCATAGCAGCACCCAACCCTTGCAGCTTCCAATCCGTAGCGGGGTCTCGTCGTCTTCTCCCCCTAGCCATAATGGAGGAGGCAAATCCTCATGCCCCCATTTCACACTGGACAAGTTAACCCTGAAGTGCCCAGCGAGCATCGGCTGGTTGTGCGACGTGAGTTGCAAGGGCTTCATTATCACCCCCTTTCCCACGTCCACCTTCTGGCCTTTGATCAAGTAGAGTATGGTGCACGGGGTTTCGTCGACATGCAAAGACATGTCTGCGGCGTAAAACATCCGAAAGGCAACAAAAATGGAATATTCTAGATATATATGTTGGTGTGACATGTAATTACCATAAGGGTGTCGAGATCAGCCAAAGACAAAGGCCCGCCTAGCACGCCAGAGACTGAGGACGAGCTGCTATGAGTGGGTGCGGGTGCGGGTGCGAGAGCAGGCCTAGTTGTGTGAGCAGGTGATGGTGCAGTGGTGTTGTTCATGGAGTTGCTCCAGACAAAACTGGGCATAGCAAAATCATGTACCGCCTTGTCTGGATTTTCCTTCGTCTAGTTAATGATAGCCGGGGCCAAGTTAGTAGTGAAATCATTTCTACAAGCATTTACAGTTGCATCTACTGCCTGCTGTAGCAAATCATTTTTCTCCTCGGCTGCTTTTTGTGCGTCCTCAGCTGCTTTTTTCTCTACCGCAAGCTTCACCTTTCATTGATGTCCGCCTGACTAAACTTCTTTTTCTGCTTCTTGGCCTCCAGGCCCTCATTGTAAAACACCTTCCACGTGGCATCATCTCCGGCGCCGTGCACACGTCCATATTGCGGCTGCTGGCCCAAAGAGAGTCCCTTAAGTTCATTTAAGGCCCGATTGACAGGGCTGTCCCACTTGGGCGTCATTGCGAAGTAGGGCTTTCGGCTACAAGCTGGTGTTGCTTCTCCCGTAGAAGGAACATGAACCGTTTACGAATGTGTAGTCGACTTGATCAGGAGCTAAATGTAAGGTGGTAAAAGATTAAGTACCAGTAATCTAATCAATCTCCTTGTGATCTCGTTTGTGTAAAAAATCTTCTTTTTCTTGTCCCACATGTAGCGGCCCCTGATGAATTCACGCTCCAAGGAGTTGGTGAACTTCGCGAAGGGGTTTGGGTGACCCGCGGCTTCACGTTCCGCGTCCTCCTTATCCCATATGGGCCTTTTGCCAAGGTAGCCATGGCTTCCGAGGCGATGCTTCCCCATGTTCCTTTGCTAAAGGCTCTTGAATTTCGCAGCCTTAGCCTTGGCTTCCTCGATAGCGCAAGTGTCCTTGAACTTTACGAACTCCTCTTCCATAAGTGTCGGATGTTCCTCCAGAATCTTGGACAAGGGTTCCTCGGCCTCAATAGCTCGCTTCACCCTCCTTTTCCAACAATCCAAATCATTAATGAACATGTCCATGGCGTGTTTATTAATATTTTTCATCTTCGGATCATCCCACGGTTGCTTTATGCTATCATCCCGGTCGGGGAACTTGAATCTCTTGTGCAACTTCGTTAGGAGCAACTGCCTCAAATGTTCTTTACTCCTTAAGTCATCATTGTTGATGCTCGCGCATTCCTGTAGGATGCATCCTACTTGGTTCCCATAACACTTGCAAGGTTCTTCCGGCTCTAATGGCTCAAACTTGCCAGGTGCCATCTTTGTGATCACCAGTCATCCAATGCCGAGTTTGTTAGGTTTTCATATCCTCTGCTTCTTCTCCTTCTTCTCTTCGGTAGCGGCATCGGCGCCTGTATCTTCCCTGTCGGTACCTTCCCCGCCGGTCTCGGCGCTGCCATCGGTGCCGGCGCCATCGGTGTCGATGTTGGCGTCAGTAACATCATCGAGGCCGCCCTGCAAACCTTGACTGTGCTTAGCAGACAAAAAGTCAAGGTACACTTATTCACCATCATAATCCATCTCGTCTGCATCTTGGTCAGAAGGCCCGATTTCTTGGTTGTTCGACATGTTTCCTATGATTAAGTCTTCTCGTTTAATTCTAAAACTATAAAAAAATGAAAAATGACATAAGAAAGATCTATGTTTGCCGGAATGCCATTCCCAGCAACTCCCGGCACTCGATATGCCTACTTTCTAGCACAAGTCATGCCAAAATTCATGGGAAATTTCGGCATGTCCTTTGCTAAAAAGTGGACATATTGAGCGCTTGAAATTCACCGGAACGGAAATGAATCAACATTCCAGCGAAACATAGGCCACTCAGATCATTTACCCTGCACATCACATGTCCAAATGACAGGTCCAAATTCCAAATATGACATGTCCAAATCACATGTCCACATATCATATGTCCACTTCAAATTTGCATATAAAAGGAAGAAAAATATAGAACTTGAAGAAAAATGCAAGAAGTCATGTTTTTTAATTTAGAACTAATTTGTCCACTTCAAATTCTGTTTTTTTTAAATAGCAACAATTGCTTTAACTAATCTGTCCAAGGTTTCATACTAATTCTAATTAACTAACTAGCACTATAAAATTTAAATAACAAAAATTGATTTAACTAAAATGCAAGAAACCTATATAACCAATTCTATTTTTTCTTACACTAAAAAATAGCCTAGGGTTCATACTATTTCATACTAACTAGCACTAAATAGCAGAGAAGAGGGGAGGGGAGAGGGCTTACAA
>NC_057798.1:353277995-353478441 GCF_018294505.1 Triticum aestivum
CCACAAGCACTGGCGGCGCTCCCTATAGGCTTGTGGCCCCCCTCCGACCTCAACTCCACCTCCATATAACCCTAATCGGGGAGAAAAAATGAAAGAGAAGGATTCATCACTTTTTACGATATGGACCCGCCGCCGCCTCCTGTTCTTCCTCAAGAGGGCTGATCTGGAATCTATTTTGGGCTTCGGAGAGGGGAATCCGTCGCCATCATCATCATCAAGCTTCCTCCATCACCAATTCCATGATGCTCACCACCAGGAGTGAGTAATTCTTTCATAGGCCCGCTGGTCGGTGATGGTTGGATGAGATTTATCATGTAATCGAGTTATTTTTCTTAGGGTTTGATCCCTAGTATCCACTATGTTCTGAGATTGATGTTGCTATGACTTTGCTATGCTTAATTGTTGTCACTATGGCCCGAGTGCCATGAATTAAGATCTGAACCCTTTATGTTTCCATGAATATATTTGTGTTCTTGATCCGATCTTGCAAGTTGTAGACACCTATTACGAGTTATGATCCGCATACCCCAAGGTGACAATAATTGGTATTATTTCTGGTGATTACCCTAGCTTGAGGAGTTCATGTATTCACTAAGTGCAAATGCTTTGTTCCAGTTCTCTATTAAAAGGAGGACTTAAAATCCCTATTTTCCATTTGGACCCCACTGCCATGGGAGGGTAGGACAAAAGATGTCATGCAAGTTCTTTTCCATAAGCACGTATCACTATATAAGGAATACATGCCTACATTATATTGATGAATTGGAGCTAGTTCTGTGTCGCCCTAGGTTATAACTGTTGCATGGTAAATGACATCCAAAATAATTATCCACGTTGATCAAGTGCCTACAATGTTTTCACATATTGATCTTTGGTGAGTTCCTTTATTTGCTACTTCTGTTACAATCACTACACAACTGCTACTGTTACTTCTGCCACTGTTACCGTGACTATTATACTACTTTGCTACTAAATACTTTGCTGCAAATATTAATTCTTTCAGGTGTGGTTGAATTGACAACTCAACTTCTAATACTCGCGAATATTATTTGGCTCCCCCCGTGTCAAATCAATAAATTTGGGTTCAATACTTTACCCTTCAAAACTGTTGTTATCCCCTATACTTGTGGGTTACCACAGAACTAACAGTATTTAGAGCCAACTTTTTACAATTAGAAACCCAGAATCTGGCTACTGATTCAAAGTCATCGCCAATATGAATTCCAAACTGATCCTTGATAAAATATCACACTTGCTTAGTTGTCACATAGTCAAAGAACGGGTGTGAAATAGATTCTAGTTCCAAACAGAAAACACAATGAAGGTGTTTAATATTCCATCTTTACCTAAGGTTATCTCTGGTCATAAGCTTCTTATTAGCAATTAACCAGAGGAAAACATAGATTTTTTCGGGAACCCGGAGCTTCCAAACACTTGGTATGAAAACAGGTGAACCCCCTAAAATTTATCCAATGGTACAAAGAACAAGTGGAGTATTGTCGTTTGTTCTGTAGCTGCCAAACGAGAGAGTCAATGTCATTAGTAAGAATAATGCTACCAGCTATATCTACCAATTGGTACCACTGTTCCATAAGCCTGTTATCAAAATTCTTCTAAAGGAAAGTTTTAGTTGCTGGACATCCCAAACCTTTCTGATGCATTTAGTTTGCTCATTACAAATAGTGTAAATAGGCCAAAATTGAACTGCTAAAGGGGAAGTACCAAACCAAGTACTTCTCAAAATCTGATTTTGCGACCAGTTCCAACTTTTCACCTATAGCCAAATTTCAAGGCTTGAAAAATGGAACTGACCCTTTCCAAAATCTAGAAGTTTTTTAGACAGTGCTAGGAGCAAAGTGGTTAGGTATTCCAGCCATGTATTTGTGATTAATGATCATTTTCCAAGGCTTTCCTTCTCCCTCATAATATCTTTTAACCCAGGAGCCAAGCAAGCATGAATTAATGTCTTGAAGGTTGGGGATGCCCAAACCTCCAAACTCTTTTTTCATGCAAACCAGCCTCTATTTAGCTAGGTGAAGCTTCATATGCCCTTCACAATCATTCCACGAGCAATGTGCCATTTGAGAGTTGATCATATCTATATCCCATTTTGGGAATTTAAAAAATACAATAGATAAACATGGATGCTGGCAAGACATGCTTGTATAAGCACAAGCATGCCTTTATATGAAATAAGTTTCCACCTCAGTTTATCATGTTGGGGGAGTATCCCTGTGTAGTTTATGGAACCCACCCCCCCGCTGTAGTCTAAGACTGAGAGAAAGTTTTGGAAGTCAGCTTCCTCAAGGTTAATAGGAATGAGCTCACTCTTAGTATAGATAATCCTCATGCCACTCACCTCCTCAGAGCAGGTCATCACTGTTTTGAGGTTCTGAGCATGAGAGGTGTTGTTATCTAAAAAATGGTATCATCTACATATTGCAGGCAGATGAGACCTCCTAGTCAGACCTCATGACGAAGCCCAAAAATCAAATCATGAGTTGTAGCTTTGGCCAACATTTTTGTAAGAACATCTAACACTAGGCTAAAGAGGAGTGGGGAAATGGGGTCACCCTATCTGAGACCTTTCCCAATCAGGAAGAAATTACTTTCTACATTATTTAACTTGACCCCAACAAAGCCATCATGATTAATTTGATGAATCAAAAGTAACCATTTTGTCGATCCATCAAACATTTGTCTTTGCCGCCCGGACTTGTGCACAGGCGTACTAACGATCGTGCACCAAATACCTAGACATGACATAACATGAGCTGGAGAAACCACTCTTCGTGAGATCAAGAGAGCATTGAGAAGACCAGCTCAACAACGGAACACCTCGAGAAGGCCTCCATTGCCTAGCAGGAGAGCTCGCCCGGGTCGAGACCGCCTCTGAGGACCAAGCTTAGATCACATTAGCAAGGCTCTTGGGGCTGTCAAGATCGATCCTGGCAAGCTCCATACTAGCAGATACCCGCCAAGACATCACCGCCCCACCTCATCGCATGCAAGTCATTAATCAGTGTGGTGTCAATCTCTCAAGTGGCTAGGTGGATCCCGTCAGGCATGTGGCAACCTGCTGGAGAGGAGATTATATTTATTGACACCCATCCAGCTGGCGTGTCACGCTAACAAGGAGCAGATGGATAAGCATCGCAGCAGGCTTGCCAGGCTTCAACCATAGCATGACACCTAGCAGTGCATTTAATGTACTTTGTCCTAACTGCCAGAGTTAGGTATGATAGCACTGATAGCTATCTAATCATACTAAAATAACTGTTTTGCCATTGTTGTCACCCCTGAAACTACCAAAGGAGGCCCAAGGCAGCCTAGCAAGAGGTTCGAACACTGGATCCCCCAACACTTGTACAAGTGTAGCCGCTCTCCCCGAGGCACCCTTGCTGGGCTAGAGCACTTCGCTCCTTCGTATTCCTCTAGTGCAATCCACCATAGCACGAATATGGTTTTAAACTGCAAAGTGGCTTGAACCTGGGTAAAAGACATCAGTCCATCGCCGCGCTGCCCTGCTGCTTCTACTCTTTGTGCAATGTGACCGTCCCCTTGCCGTACTACATAGGGGCAGCCCTGCCCCATAGTTGATCGTGTTTCCACGCAGACATCTTTGGCACAACAGGTAGGGGAGCTTAGTCGCTTGTGCAAATCTAAGGCAGTATCCATCACGTCGATCTTCATCACCTTCAGCATCATCAATGGCTCCCAAGAAGAAAAGAAATATGGTGGCGCATCCTTCTTCTTCGATGGCTTCCTCACCAGCGGCTGTGGGCACCACGGGTACTGTAGCCACGGCGGGCGGGGCAGGCACTGCAGATTGTGCCACCAATACCCTCGCCACCGTCGAAGCAAGAGTTGGTGCCGCCGGACTGGCCCAACACCCACAACCATCTGGTGGGCATGCTCATGATGGCACGGGCCAAGGCGGCGCCCAGCTTTTGCCGCCGCGCAGCACCAGCGAGCGTGACCAATGAAACATCGACGCCTGCTTCGATGCCAACAAAGATCCACTGGCTACACCATCTAGAGGGGCGATGACACGACGCACGCTTCATTCCACGCAGGGAGAACGTGACAAGACCCCAAGCAGCGCCATTGACCCTCCGTGACCGCGTCTGCATGGGAAGGGCCCAACTGACCAAGAGGTTGGCCCTCAAGAACAACTTTAGTTGTGCCAAACCACTCTTGTGATTGGTCCAAGGCGGCAGGGGCACGACGACACTCCTTCTGGTTTTTCCAGGAGTCAAGCGGTGTCGCGCTCCGCCTCTCATGCAATGCCAGAGACGATGGAAGAAACCATGGCCGGAGATCAGCTATTGCTAAATTTCCCTCCAGCAGCAAACAAGATGGATGAGTGGACAACTACCATCCAGAGCCTCATAGGGTTCACCGAATCCAACAAGTCACAGCATGCAGATCCTTCACGATGCCTGCAAACGACACCAGCATCCCCCGCCGGTGGCCATGTTGAGAGGACTACACCCACGGTGCAGTCTCCTTCGTGGCAGCCCGCCTAAGGGCAACCACAGAGGGCTCAGCAAACCCAAGATGCAGACGAGCCTGACAAGGCCTCAAAGGCCTCATTTGACCCACAACTGCAGCGGGACCAACGCCAAGTATTGAGGGACAAGAAGAAGGAAGATGCCCGCTTCACTATTGAGCGGCGTCGTGAGGCGGCATCAATCAGACAGGCGTAATTGACCCGACGTTGATGAACCCACGCCCAGTGCTGGAGGGCACTTGCCTTCAAAGGTAGGATGCCCTGCCTTCACGCGCAAGATGTGGCAAGTCCGTCGGCCGTCCTCCCGCACCATTAAGCCTGATCTGCTGGAGAAATATGATAGGAAATTGAACCCGGTGGAGTTGCTAGTCATTTATACGATTGTCGTTCAAGCCGCCGGGGGAAAGGATGAGAAGGTGCTCACCAATTACTTCATGTTGGCCCTCAAGCCCAATGTGAGGTCATGACTGATGCACCTGCCGGAAGACTCCATTTATAAGATTGTCGTTCAAGCCGCCAGGGGAAGGGATGAGAAGGTGCTCACCAATTACTTCCTTTTGGCCCTCAAGCCCAATGTGAGGTCATGGCTGATGCACCTGCTAGAAGACTCCATTTCCTCGTGGGCGGACCTGTGCAACGAGTTTGTTGTTGCCTTCACCGGCGGCCATCAAGAGCTAGGGCAACCTAGTGATCTATAGGCCCTTCTGCAAATAGAAGGGGAGAGTTTTCCCAAGTATTTGCATAGGTTCAGCCGAGTACACTACAATATCCCAAGGATACATCGAACAATTGTGATTGCCGCATTTAACACGAATTTACGCCATCGGAGGATGCGAGCCAAGATGAATGTCCGGCTGCCAAAGACTGTCAACGAACTCTACACGTTGGCGGACAAGTGTGCCCGTGCTGAAGCAGGAAGAAGACTTCCCAGGAAGGAGGTCGGTGTCAAGGTCAATTCAGAATACGACAACGACAACGCTGCCACCCCCAGGAAGAGGAACAGAAAGCGCAACAAGAAGCGTAAGGACAAAGCAGTGATGGACGTCGAGAGCTCCGGAGATCTTAGCGTCGGCAAGAAAGAAAATACTGAGCCACCAGGCAAGGAAGCTGCTACTTGCACTGATTACCGGGCCGCAGCGGTAGCTGAGAAGACCGGCAAATTAGATGGGCCATACTGCAAGATCCATAGGACCAAGTTCCATGATCTCCAAGATTGCAAGCAAGTCAAGCAGCTGGTCGAGAAGCAGAAAGCTGAATATGAAAGGTGTGATAAGGAGAGAGGCCAGACTGGTTGGCGGGAAAGGACACGGTGGCCGCAATGGTCATTGCAGCAAAGTTGATCAGTAGAGGTAGAATCCCACCAGAGGCCGTGAGAAAAAGGAAAATGGAGATGACAGTGAAGAAGAGGATTATGAGACCAGCGAGATGGAACTTCAGAAAGCTATCGAGGCAATGAGCATTGATGGGGAGCATACTTGCACTCCTCTCACCACCAGCTCAAGCAGTAGGCGCGTGAGTCAATGCGGCGGAACCAGTAGCAAATGCACGAGAACCACTTAAGTGGTCCCGCACGCCATCATTTTCGACATTGAGTATCATTTAGATGGCACCACTATGGTCGGATGCTTGCCGTTGTTGGTTTCACCAACAGTCCGCAACCTCAAAGTTACAAAGATGTTGGTTGGCGGTGGAGAGGGGTTGAATTTGATTTCCCCTGATGTGATTAAGAAACTTCAAATTCCTGATGAAGACCTAAAGAAAACTGGCACTTTCCAAGGGATCAACCAAGGAAGGAGCCAGCCAAAGGGAAAGATTACCTTGCCGGTGACGCTATGCGGGGAAATAAACTTCAGAACTAAGTAGGTCGTGTTTGTTGTCGTTGAACTTCCTCTGTCATTCAATGGAATCCTTGGTCGCCGGGCCTTGGCTAAGTTCATGGCAGCATCCCATTACACATATAACACCTTGAAGATGTCGGGTCCTATGGGAGTCATTTCCATTTTCTCAGAAAAGAGAGATGTGGTCATATGCTTCGACAAGATGTATAGAGATGCGGTGGCTGCAGAGGCCGTCAAGGCCCAGCTCTCGCCAAGGAGGAAAAGAAAGTTAAGAAAGCTGACGAGGATCCCAGGAAGCATGCCTCTTTGGAGTGCGCTGTGCCTAGCAGTGACTTACCAAAAGTTTAGCTAGCAAAAGATCCAAGGCTGTGCTCCCCTTGCAACAAAGAAGGTTCCGGCAAGGCAGGATGGTCCTGATGGTACTTTTACCATTAGTGCCACCCTTCATGATAAATAGTAAAGCGTGCTCATTGCCTTCCTGCGGGTGAAAGTCGATGTGTTTGCATGGCAACCATCTACCATCCCCGGTGTTCCCAGGGAGGTAATCGAGCACCACCTTGTTGTATGCCCTCATGCACGTCACGTCAAGCAGAAAGTGAGGAAGTAGGACATGGAGCGACAGCAGTTCATTGCTAAAGATATCAAGAAACTTGAAGTGAGAGGCTTGGTCAGGGGAGTGTTGCACCCAACTTGGCTACCAAATCCAATGGTGGTCTGCAAGGCAAATGGGAAATGGATACTTTGTATTGACTTCACTGACTTGAAAAAAGCATGTCCGAAGGATCCATTTCCCTTGCCACACATTGACCAAATTGTTGACTCCACTTCAGGGTGTGATTTTCTCTCCTTTCTTGATGCATACTCCAGGTACCATCAGATTTTCATGGCCAAAGAAGATGAAGAGAAAACCACATTTATTACCCCATGTGGCATGTACTACTTTGTACGTATGTCTTTCGGGCTAAAAAGCACCAATTCCACACTTGCGAGAGCTGCGCCGATTGTACTACACAGAGTCATAGAAGCCTACATGGATGACATAGTGGTCAAGACCAGAGATGTGTCCACACTCATACAAGATTTAGAAAAGACCTTTACAAATCTATGAAAGATCAACTTGAAGCTCAACCCAGAGAAATTTGTATTCAGCATTCCGTCGGGCAAGCTCCTTGGGTTATTTGTGTCTCAGCGAGGGATAGAAGCCAACCCTGAAAAGATAAAAGCAATAGAGAAGATCCAAGGCCTGAAGACTGTTAAATATGTGAGATGTTTGGCTGGCTGTGTCACTGAGCTAAGTAGATTCATTCCGAAGTCTGCCGAGCGTGTCCTGCCATTCTTCAAAATTTTGAAGAAGCTCGGCCCCATGAAATGGACCTTGGAAGGAGGGGTTGCCCTGTGTGACCCGAAAAGTTACCTTTCATCTGTGCCAACCTTGGTGGTGCCTAGTCCTCAATAACCATTGTTGTTGTACCTAGCAGCAACCAACCAAGTGGTTAGTGCCACATTAGTGGCGCAACGGGAAGTGGATAGCAAAGGGGCCAATTCAGCAGAGCCGGCTAGCTATGGGTCAAACCTGTCCCCGGCAGACCCTAATACAGATGGAGAAGAGGGGCCACAAGCAAATGTTGGCAATTAGAAGGTGTTAGCAAGGAAGAAGATGGTGCAACGACCACTTTACTTTGTCAGCTCCGTCTTGCAGGGGCTAGGTCAAGGTACTTTGGGTGCAAAATAGATCTTCGGCCTTCTTATGGCATCGAAGAAGCTGCGTCAGTACTTCCAAGCTCACGAGATCACAGTTGTGACTCGCCTTTCGTTGTAGCTCATTCTGAGAAACCCGGAGGCCATCGGCATGATAGTAGGCTGGGCACTAGAATTATCAAGTTTTGCTTTGAAGTTTGAGAGCACGACAACTATCCAGGGCAGAGCATTGGCAGAATTTATTATCGAATGGACACCGACAACCAATGAGGAAGTGCAAGAAACAACCCTCCCCGACAAGGAAACCCTTAAGGAGTGGGTAATGTACTTTGATGGAGCTTTCTCATTGCAAGGTGTTGGATTTGGAGTGCTAGTTATCGCTCCCACCGGAGAGCACCTCAAGTATGTTATCCGGATGCACTTTCTTAGGGAAGATGCAACCAACAACAGTGCAGAATAGGAAGGGCTACTTGCCGACCTCAGAATTACGATAGAGTTGGGGATAAATAGGCTAATCATCTGCGGTGATTATCAATTCGTTATAAATCAAGTGAATCAAGATTATCAGAGCCCACTAATGGAAGCATATGTGGAAGAAGTGAGGAGGTTGGCGGAGCACTTTGATGAGCTGCAAGCCGAGCACGTACCCCATGCAGAGAACAACATCGCTGACCACCTGCCAAAGTGCGCTGCTCAAAAGCTTCCTATGGAACCAGGAACTTTTGTACTCCATCTAACTCAACCATCAGTTTCCCCGTCAGCATTGGCCAGAAAAAGAAGAAAACTCAACACCGGCAAACATTTCCTGGCAGAGCTCCCTAGAGCCACTGGTGAGAAGGTTGCCTGGGGATACCCTATGCTAGTTGGTAAGCAGAGCCTCAAGTTCTTGCGGTTCAGGTTTGCGCTCCCACAGCAGAGGAAGTGCCTTTAGTCCTTGTCGTCGAGCCTCAGGCTCCGACATGGGTGCAATATGTAGTACAATTCTTGGAAACTGTAGAAATTCCTAGCAAACCAGAGGAGTCTTAAAAGGTGGCTCACCAATCAAGTATGTACCAGTTTGTAGATCAGACTCTATACAAAAATAGGCCAAATGGTGTCAAGTTGAAGTGTATCAGTCAAGAAAATGGGCTGGAGCTGTTGGCGGAGATACATGGAGGTGTATGTGGCTCACATTTGGGAACGAGAGCACTTGTCGGGAAAGCTTTACAGCAAGGATTCTATTGTCCCACCGCCTTTTACGAGGCGGCAGTGCTCGTCACTAAATGTGGAGCATGTCAGTTCCATTCCAAGAATATTCATCAACCTGCCCAAGCACTTCAAACGATTCCTTTATCCTTGCCTTTCGCGGTTTGGGGGCTCAACATCTTGGGCCCCTTTCCCCATGCCACCGGGGGCTTTGAATTCTTGTGTGTGGCGACCGACAACTTTACAAAGTGGCCTGAGGTGGAGCCAGTGAGGAAGGTGACCGCGCAATCAACTATCAAGTTCTTTAAATGATTAGTGTGCCATTTCGGAGTGCCCAATAGGATGATCACCGATAATGGCACCCAATTCATTAGCCGCACCTTCATGTAGTACATTCAGAGCCTTGGAAGCAAGGTTTCTTTTGCTTCTGTTGCCCATCCCAAGAGCAATGGACAAGCCGAAAGGATGAATGCTAAAGTGTTGTGAGGGCTCAAGACAAGAACTTTCAATAACTGGCAAAAATGCGGCAAGCGCTGGGTTGATGAGTTGCCGATGGTTCTTTGGTCAATCAAGACGACACCAAATCTAGTTACTGGCTAGACTCCATTCTCCTTGATATATGGTGCAGAAGCAGTACTCCCTGTGGAACTCATATATGGGTTGCCTCGAGTACTTACCTATGATGAAGTAGTGTAAGAGCAGCTATGGCATGACAATGCCACGCTCCTCTAGGAAGATTGTATCCGGGCAGCTGTATGTGTTGCACGATACCAGCAAGCCTACGTTGCTATCATAACCGCAGGGTTCACGCCCAGAGCCTTGAGAAAGGTGACCTTGTCCTTGGGTGTGTTCAGTCCGCCAAGGTTGCAAACAAGTTCCAAAGTGGGAAGGCCCTTACCGGGCAGTACATGTCACTAGACCTGGCGCAGTCTATCTGGAGACCGAAGATAGCATCCCAATGCAAAACTCAGGGAATATTGAGCATCTTCGGAAGTTCTACCCGTAAGGTGCGGTTGTTGGGTCCTGCCCCGGCAACCTGGTTTGTATAAGCATAGTCCCCGAGACTTGTAACCCTTTTAACAAAGCCAGGCGTAGACCCTGTGCATTGTTGAATAAAATGAAGCGCTTTCATTAAAACTTGCATGCAAGTTTTCCTATTTGCATAAGTATGATCCTATTGTGAATACAATAGTAAATAAGATAACTAACATGCAGCAAAGGGCCGTATTTTGTCCTCTTTTCCCTTTTCTCTTTGATGATAACAGAAGGATTTTGTCATTGATAGTTCCCGGGAAGAAGGAAGAATACAAGCCCATGCGCTGATCCCTGACAACCTCTCCTGATCTTAAACAATAAGAAGAATGGCAAAGAGAGATAACTACACTTCATGATACCCCTTCACTCCATGTTGTACTTAAGTATGAGAAACTTGCGCATGAAAAAAGGCTTCTGCTACTTCTGCCGTTTATTTTCCTATCCTTTACTCGAGTCCGCTCGGGACAAGTTTAGTTGCAGCTGCATATGGAGGGATTGGCAAGGGGCTGGCCTTCATTCGCACTCACTAACCCGTTTTCGAGCACATTAAACATGGTTTTAGTAGCAATTGCATCGAAGGCCGGCAAGATGCCTTGCCATATTTTTTTAACTAAAGAGTATCGAAGGTTCATCCTTCGGTATGTTTAAATACATACACAAACATCCGACAAGCTCTTTTACCTAATTTACATGAGTAAACAAGTACAGATCATACAAGTACTAGCATGGACGGAGTATTACATTATTTTGATTAAAGTTTGGCAAATGCCTACATTTTTTGATATGAAAAAAGATAAGTACCCCGTAATCACTTTCTTGTCCCTCTCCTCCTAGTAGTTGCATTGAGAAGGAAAGAAGGCAAAAGGAGCACCTAGGCAGAAGCCCAGCCAGACCCCATCGGAACCAGCGGGACGCAGCCCGGCAAGATTGGGAGGGCGCCTCCCCGACAAGGAAGAAGAGGCTGAGGACGGGGGGAGCGGCTAGGCGATGCCCTAGATACCCCCGCCAGGACCAGAGGAACACGACAGAAGGAACACCGGGAGGGAAGACAAAGCCAGAGTCCACGAAGAAGCCTGCCGGGGTCCAGCTGGACTAAGCGGTGATGACCAGGGCAAGCAACCCTGGCAAATCACTCTATCGGGGTCCCGCTGCAGATGTTGGTGCTGCCGGTGCCTAGCTGATGGTGATGGTGCGTCTGGTGCTCAGCCGGAGTCCGAATCGTCGTCTTCGTGCTTGACGATCGACAGCTCGCCATCGCCATCTTCACCGTCGATGGCCTCTTCGTCGCTGTCGCTTGAGGAGGAGCTTTCATAGTCGCTCGAGCTTTCCGCGTAGCACCCAAAGCGAGCACCTGAACGCGTGAAGACCTTGATGAAGAGCAGATTGGCCTCCACTAGCTTGAAGCGCAGGACATGCCGTTCTGCCAGATTATGGGCACGAGTGAAGGTTTTCCAACCACGTCTGAGGAGCATGACATGCGGTGCACGGAACTCCACGTCATCTGTGTGGCCTTCTATCGGTGTATCAGCAGCTGGAGGAGCAGCGGGCACGCCATCTGGACTGCTTCGACCACAAGCACTGTGGCGACCTCGACCACGCCACATGGCTTCATCTTGCACACTAGATTCTACCCTGCCACCACAATGGAGGCAGTAGCAAGATGTCGAGAAGAAGCCCTCATCGCTGCCACCGGAGCATGGGCTCGATCCCTTCCCCTCGCCATGGTGGGAGCGGAAGCAATAAGAAGAGAAGAAGTAGGTGATGGATGAGCATCATCACCCGCTCACATGTACCTTTTTAGTAGATCAGAGGGAGACGCTGACTCTCTACCACTCTGGGGCGACCGCCCCACTCCTCCGATCCAATCCCCTAATCCCCTAATGGCGTCCTGATCCATCGGCCATCCTACTACACCTATCCGGGGAGCTTTGCATTCTGCCAACGGCACACGTTTGCATACCATGTGCATCCACCACCAACCTCGCGCCATGCACGTGGCGCGCATGGCAGAAACGACAGGTGTAGTGGGTGAGGTAAAGATAAAATGATAGTTACCCTAGTTTCCAACACAAGCATTGCAGGCCATTTGGACATTGAAGACGCCATGGGATACATGGAAGGAAAACCCAACCCTGGTTAATGAAGAAAAAAAGAAGATCTCAATAACAAGCAATAGCCCTGGAAAGGTTAGTATGTATGCATGTGCAAGTGTTTGGGCCTACCCCAATGATGCCCGACAGAATGTATGGACCAAGCTCTGGCTCTTGTCGGTGCATCAAACATTTATGTTTGCCACCCGGACTTGTGCACGGGCATGCTAATGATCATGCACCAGTTACCTAGACATGACATAAGATGAGCCAGATAAACCGCTCTTCGTGAGATCAAGGAGAGCATTAAGAAGACAAGTTGAACAAGAGAACACCTTGGGAAGGCCTCCCTTGCTGGGCAGGAGAACCTAGCCAAGTCGAGACCGCCTCCGGGGACCAAGCTTAGATCACATCAGCAAGCCTCCTGGGGCCTTCATGATTGATCCTGACAAGCTCCATACCGGCAGATCCCCGCGAAGACATCACCGCCCCACCTCATTGCATACAAGTCATTAATCAATGTGGTGTCAAGCTCTCAAGTGGCTAGGTGGATCCTGTCAGACACGTGGCAACCTGCTGGAGAGGAGACTAGCTTTATTGACACCTGTCCAGATGGCGTGTCGGGCTTCAACCTTAGCATGACACTTAGTAGTGCATTTAATGCACTTTTTCATAACTGCCAGAGTTAGGTATGATAAGACTGGTAGCTATCTAATCATACTAAAATGACTGTTTTGCCATTGTGGTCACCCCTTAAACTTTAAAAGGAGGCCCGGGGCAGCCTAGCAAGGGGTTCGAACACTGGATCCCTCAATATTTGTCAAGTGTAGCTGCTCTCCCCGAGGCACCCATCCTAGGCTAGAGCACTTCGCTCCTTCGTGTTCCTCCAATGCAATCCACCATAGCAGGAGTAGGGTTTTACGCTGCAAAGCGCCCGAACCTAGGTAAAAGAGAGAAGTCCATCGTCGTGCTGCCCTGTTGCTTCTACTCTTTGTGCAATGTGATCATCTCCTTGCCGAACTACAAAGGGGCATCCCTGCCACATAGGTGATTGTGCTTCCACGCCGACATATTTCTCCCCAAAACCTCATATTTCAGAGCTTAGTTTGGAAATTCAAGTCTACCATATCAAAAGCTTTCTCATAATCTAGCTTCTAAACAAGTCCTTGTTTCTTTACCAGAGTAGATAGAGTGTACAACCTCATTGGCGGTGTCCACACTCTCCATTATGTATCTTCCCTTGAGGAAAGCAGACTGATTGCTAGCAATCAGTCTTTGAATAAATTTAGAAAGTCTATAAGTAAGGACCATAGAAAAGATCTTGAATCTACAATTAAGCAAGCTAATAGACCTGAATTACTTCAAGGAAGTAGCATCAGGTTCCTTTGGGATTAAGGTAAGGATAGCAAAATTGCGTCTATAAATGTCTAGGGTGCCTTTATGAAACTCTTCAAACATGGAAAGCCGATCATTTTTATCAAATCCCATAAGTACTAGTAGAAGAAAAAAGGAATCCCATCTGGTCTAGGAGCACCATCTGGATTAGATTCAAATACTCCCTTTTCTAACTTCCTCCTATGAGAAAGATGAAGTCGTGCGAACTAATACTTCACAACATCTACCTTTGGTTTTTTCTCATTTTTACAGGAATTTGTGCATGTTTTCCTCGATGAGGTACCTCTGGGACTACCTCCTTTGCGTGGAATCGAACATCTCATCAACCTCATCCCTGGTGCACCACTATCAAACAAGGCACCTTACTGCGTCAACCCCAATGAGACAAAAGAAATACAAAGGCAAATACAACCACTACAAAAAAATACACTTCCATGATGATACGTGTTTGTCAGAGTAGGTCACTTTTTCTGTCATGCATATACATCCCTGATGATTTTATAACAGAGTCAAGATAGTCATACCTGTGTTGTCGTAGAAGTGTTCCATGACATTACAAAAATTATCATCACGGAAGTGTCCACTTCCATGATGATAAATCGCGCGTCATAGTACTGCTTTCTTCAAGGGTGACCGACACGTGGCATCCTCCGTAACGGGTCGCCGTTAAGCGTCGGGTTCTAGTTTGGATCCGATAACCCGTTAACAACCCGGACCAACGGGGATTTTCCACACGTAAAATTCTCAATGGCCAGAGGAACCACGTGTCGGCTCACTGTTGGGACAGATGTCATCCACTCATTGGACCGAAGGCGGCTATGATACATCGACATGTGGCACGGCCCAACAGATGCCCATTCTGGTGAAAAGGCCAGCCCGTTTGACTTGGTCAAAAGGTAGCGGGCCTGCCCAAAAGCTTGTTAACGGCATATTCGCATATAGCCCATTTACAACCTGCTAAGTCACGGCCCGTTATGGCCTATCTGAATTAGGACCAGTAGCATCATCTGGGCCGACCAATATGATTCCATCCCATTGTAACTTCCAGCCCGTGACGTCTTTCGGCCCATATGAGTCCCTTTGTAACTCTTGGCCCATTAACAGCCCGTGGTGAAACTGGCCCGTAAGGAACACTGTATCGCTTTTTACCCATTAACGGCCCATTATTCCATTGGGCATTTTCCAGCCCGTGCTACCTTTCAGCCTTCTCATGGCCCATTTATTCTTGGGCCCATTTCTAGCATTCTATTACTTATGGCCCGTTACTGGCCTTTTATGCTTGTCGGCCAAATTCAGCCCGTGGTTACAGACGGCCTGTTTGTGGCCCATTAATCCGTTGGGCCGTTTTCATAACATCATCAAATACGGACGATTAACGATGGCCTGTAATGGTCGGCCCGTGAATGGACGATTCCAACTCTAGCCCGTTTACATCCCATAATGTGGTCCGTTGCTGGCCCATGTTTGGCCAATCGATCATAAGGCCCGTAGAAGTCCCATTGATGCTACACCCCATAGAAGGACCATTGTTTCTATGGCCCGTAGAAGGCCCGTTGTTTCTACGACCCGTAGGAGGCCCATGGTCACTATAGTAAATATGTAGCCCATGGTTATTGTGGCCTAGTTTTAAAAAATATGTTATTGCAGCCATTAGCAAACCGCGGAAAAAGAACTGCACTGACTACAAGCAAACAAATAAACAAGCAAACAAGGAAATAAATAAGCAAGAAACTTACGCTTGGCTGTCACGGCTATTACACATATTACATCCACTGGGCATCAAAGTTTGCCACCAGTGCAAATATAGGGAACAAAGTAGCATATCACATACACTGGTTGTCAAAGTTGGTGACCAGTGCAAATAAATGCCACAGCAAAACAAGTCCAAAACTGAAACACTTCAGAAGATCTCAAGAAACAATATCCTGGGTACCCTTAATGCTGGCAAGATGCTTAGCAAGCTTATTAACTTTGTCTTGTTTGGCGCTTAAATCCTCCAACGCTTGCTGTTGCACCAGAAAGTATGCATCTGAATTCTGCAGGGACTTCCTCGGTCCTTCGGCTTCCTGTCACAGAACATCTGATTGATGTATTTCAACTTGAAGTTGAGACTCAAGAAGCCAAACTGATTCAAACAGTGAGTTTGAAGAGCTGGTGCCAGCAGTAGTGGCTAGTAACTCGAATAGTACATCAAGATAGGACTTTGGGGTTGTCTCAGTGTCTTCAACATAGTTCTTATCAGCTTTCTTGGATACCAATAGGGATGTCTCACTATCTTGAACCTTATCTGCATTACTTCCTTTACCATTGCATAACGGGGTACTCTTCTCCAATATTTTATCCGCATTCTAAAAGAGAAACAAACAGACACATAACAGGTTTACCATGTTGTACATGAAACTCATTTTGGTAAACCCGTTCAGTAGTAAGGTGGACATGATAACAACATGAAACAAACATATATCTATGTAGTATGGTCACTGTATGGTCTATATCATTCTAGTTTATGTTGCCAAATCAAGATAGAGACAGTTCAAATTTTATGTATTTAAGACAAAGCAGCAAAAACAGGATATAAGTGTGGGAAACTACACAGCAATAGCAACACTTGTAATGCGCATGGCATGAGAACATAACTGTTTATTCAATTGAAACTAAAATCAACATAGAGCAAGTTACAACAGCAAACACGTTAAAGAAAGAGGTTTAAAACATACCTATTGCGCCATTGGAGTTTCAGTAGCATCCTTCAAATTTGAAATTAATTGTTATGGGTAAATACAGTGATGCAAGAGCAAAGGAGTATCAACCATAGCTATGGAACCTGACCTGAGAACAATTCTTCTTCTGCTTTAAGCGTTGACTTGGGGTTCGAAGTGGTGGTCCTCGTGCTTTGGGCACTTCAGTTGCCTTACTAAGTACTAGTGTTTGGGTGCTCTGTGGTGGAGATGGGATGTGTCAATTGGAACTGGGTTACTATCTGCTGAGGTTGGGGTTAGAAGGGGTGTAGCTGGTTCTCTGTCCAACTAGGTAGGGGTACAATCTGCGTGTGTCTGGGTTATGTATGGTGGGGCTGGTTCTTGGGCAAGTACAACCGTGTGGTTCTATCTGCATCAACAGGTAGCACGATCTTTTCTGAAGACCCTGTTTTTACTCCCACAGATACTGCCATCACCCCCCCCCAATTCAAATGGCTGATAAACAAGAAAAGTAATTGAATGTACAAACATTGTAAGATAGACACATGCAATGGATAGTAGGTAAGAAAACAGGGCATGAAATAATTCATATTTATGTTGTCTAACGAAACAGAATAGCATGACATAATTTCACATATATGATGGCTAATTAAACAGGATAGCAAGACACAATTTCACATGTATGACGGCTCACTAAACAGGATAAAATGACACAATTCAAATTATGATGACTATGTAAATAGGATGATATGATATAACTATACGATGTGTCTACTAAGTTGTTGGCATGCCATAATTCACAAAAATGCAGTCGAAGGAAAAATGATGGCATGGTATAATTCACGGATAAAATGACATAATTCAAAATATGATGACTATATAAATATGTTGAGATGATATAACTATATTACGTCTTTAGAAAATGTGTTGGCATGCTATAATTCGGATACATGCGGTCTATGTAAACATCATGGCATGATATATTCAAATATATGCTTTATATACTAAGCAAGTGAGCAGAGTGTTGGTGTGAAAACTGACGGATCTCGGGTAGGGGGTCCCGATCTGTGCGTCAAGGCTGATGGTAACAGGAAGCAAGGGACACAGATGTTTACCCAGGTTCGGGCCCTCTCGATGGAGGTAAAACCCTACTTCCTGCTTGATTAAAATTGATGGTATGGGTATTACAAGAGTAGATCTACCACGAGATCGTAGAGGCTAAACCCTAAGAGCTAGCCTATGATGGTATGAATGTAATTGTGATCGGCCTTCTAAGGACCAACCTCTCCAGTTTATATAGACACCGGAGAGGGCTAGGGTTTACATGGAGTCGGTTACAAGGAAGGAAATATAATATCCGGATCGCCAAGCTTGCCTTCCACGCCAAGGAAAGTCCCATCCGGACATGGGCCGAAGTCTTGAGTCTTGTATCTCCATGCTTCAATAGTCCGGACGTTGTACACAGTCCAGCTGTCCGGATACCCCCTTATCCAGGACTCCCTTAGTAGCCCCAGAACCAGGCTTCAATGACGATGAGTCCCGCACGCAGTATTGTCTTCGGCATTGCAAGGCAGGTTCCTCCTCCGAATTCTCCAAAGTGGTTTATCGAACACGTAGACTGTGTCTGGATCTGCAAGATGATCTTCGTATGGTATAGATCTGATTTGCTAGCAATCTTCGTGCCTCGTTATCACGCCCAATATGCGACCCTATCCAAAAGGAACTCGAAGGTCCCACCAAGGATAGACCCGCATATTGAAACGCTTTTGCAAGGTGGATATCATTAAATCAACATTACATAATAGATGGGGATACATACATAAGGCATACCATGCCACACGAATACATCATCACAATACATAAGAGCATCATCCGACTACGGATGGAACACAAACAGAAACTCAAACGACATCCACCTTGCTAGCCCAGGCTGCCGACCTGGAACCTATCCCCTAATCGAAGAAGAAGCAGAAGAAGAACTCCAAGACAAGCAAACATCGCTCTCGCGTCATGATCATCGCAAAACCTTTACCTGCAACTGCTGTTGTTGTAATCTATGAGCCATGAGGACTCAGCAATCCCATTACCATGGGTATCAAGACCAGCAAAGCTTAAAGGGCTAAGGAAGGGGTAAAGTGGTGAGGCTGCAGCAGCAACTAATCATATATGGTGGCTAACATACGCAAATAAGAGCGAGAAGAGATCAAGCGGAATGGTCGTGAAGCTAGAAATGATCAAGAAGTGATCCTGAACTCCTACTTACATCAAACATAACCCAAGAACCGTGTTCACTTCCCGGACTCCACCTAAATGAGACCATCATGGCTACACACGCGATTGATGCGTTTTAATTCAGATCTGGTGTCAAGTTATCTACAACCGGACATTAACAAATTCCCATCTGCCTATAACCGCAGGCACGACTTTCAAAAGTTTATACCCTGCAGGGGTGTCCCAACTTAGCCCATGATAAGCTCTCGCGATCAACGAAGGATATACCTTCTCCCAGGAAGACCCGATCAGACTCGGAATCCCGGTTTACAAGACATTTCGACAATGGTAAAATAAGACCAGCAAAGCTTCCCGCTGTGCCGACAAATCCCAATAGGAGCTGCACATATCTCGTTCTAAGGGCACACCGGATGAGCCAGACGTCGGGTTGGCATAGACCCTGATTGCCCAGGGGGCGCCGGACATCGCTCGGTTTGGACCAACACTTAGACAAGCATTGGCCCGGGGGGCTAAAATAAAGATGACCCTCGAGAGGGCGACTCCCAAGGGAGAAGGTAGGTGGTGGTGAGGCAAATGGTAAAACCAATGTTGGGCCTTGCTGGAGGAGTTTTATTCAAAGCGAACTGTCAAGGGGGTCCCATAAATCACCCAACCGCGTAAGGAACGCAAAATCCGGGAACATAACACCGGTATGACGGAAACTAGGGCGGCAAGAGTGGAACAAAACACCAGGCATAAGGCCGAGTCTTCCACCCTTTACCAAGTATATAGATGCATTAATAATATAAGAGATATTGTGATATCCCAACCAAAATCGTGTCCACCATGGAGCAATCTTCAACTTCACCTGCAACTAACAACGCTATAAGAGGGGCTGAGCGAAAGCGATAACATAGCCAAACAACGGATTGCTAGGAAGGGTGTCAAAGGTTAGAGGTTCATGGAAATTTGGGATGGCTTGAAGAGCAATTGATAGGTAGCGCAGCAAAGCGATAGAACGAAGCAACTAGCATAGCAATGATAGTAGTGAGATCCAGGGTAGCGGTCATCTTGCCTGAAATCCCGCTAGGAAGAAGAACGAGTCCATGAAGAAGACGAACGGGTGAAGCCGAACCAAGCGTAGACGAACGAATCCTCACGATTGCAACGAAACGGGAACTATCGAGAAGAAGCACACAACATAGTAAACACACCACACATAAACAAGATATGATGCTCAACCAAGTGTGATGCAAGGCAAGACTACATGAAGCTACTCATGGCAAGAGATGATGTATACAAGAGCAACACATCAAAGCAAGTTCAAATGAGGCCGGAAACAACATATGACAATTACGGTAAGTCCTCATATGCAACTTTCGAAATTGGTCCAGATCTGAATAAACCTTATGTTCAAGTTGTTAAACAGCAAATTAAGATGCACCAAGATGATCTACACGAGATTCTATTCAAGTTACATATAAAGTTCATTTAATTCGGAGCTACGACCTAGAAGATATGAGCAAAACAAGTTAAACATGGCATTGATGCGAAATGCACCCAAACATCAAGCAAACACCTCAAAACATGGATGCCACATGATAATATGAAACTATATGCAATTCTAAGCAAGTTTCATATAGAGCACACTCAAAACGGAGCAACGGTTCAACACATACACTTTATACAAGTTTAAAGGACAAGTTGTCCAAAACAGCAACTAGGCATCTAGCAAGCATCAAAAGAACATGCTACAGGACCTCAACAAGAAAGAAAAAGGAATGGGAATTATGTACAGGTAAAGCATAACAAAATATGAACACTAAGCTATCTCCAGAAATCACTAGAACATGCTCAAACACACATGGCAAGATTGCAAACAATAACAGTTTCAGACTTTGCAGAAAATAACATCAGGTTGCAATGTTTAGAGCTATCAAACAACATGCTACAGGAACTTATCATGGCAAACAAAGGCATGGCATGATACTACTAAATGCATAGAACAAAAGTCCTTTACTGACCATAAGCCAAAAAGGATCAGAAGAAATGATGCCACCCAAGTAAACATAGCAAGTTTCGTTAACAGATTCCAACATGGCAGGAACAACGATAAGTAGGCATGTTGGTGAGCTTGTACCACTCACCACAGAGCAATACATGGCATAGCAAGGCAACCAACAGTAAGAATACATGTTTATGAAGCTAAGCATGGCAAGAGCAAGTCCATAGGGTACATGGATCACTAACAACAAGCATGGCAACAACTGAACTTAATGTTAACAAGCTGACAACAACATTATTTAGCAACTTTGGAGAAAGGAAACAACAAGCTACAGCAGGCTATAATTGCAACCAGGGGCATGGATAGATAGAGCATAACATGTAGAACAAAATACCCTTAGTGAACATCTCCATATTATGCATAGAATGACTTGTAGCAGCAGGTTTACATAGCATCACGAAATGACAGATTCAGCCTAGCAAAACAGTAACAGCAAGTACACTACTTAACAAGCTCGATTCACTCACCAGAAGTCATTGCATGACAAGATAAGTATAGCATAATCAAGAAGACATGTTTATGAAACAAACCAAGGCAAGAAAAAGTTCGTAGCATGCAAGGATCAACAACAACAACCTTGGCAAAATTGAATATGTAAACAATCTGCCAGGAAACATTTTGTAGCAAAAATAGAGCACTAAAATGACATGCTAGACTACTCCATAATTGCAAACAGGGGCATGAATGTATAGAGGAAAACCATATGTTCAAAACATCCTTATTGAAGTATCTCAAAATAAGCATGGATCTCTCTGTAGCATCATGTTTACATGGCATCAAAATAACAGCAGAACAGGGACTAAAATCAGCAACATCACGAAGCCTAGTTTGCATGCTTGTGCTAGTCACCACATTGATCACAAAAATACATGGTAAGCACCTCTGTAAAGATGGCATGGCATAGATCAAAACACATGTAGACATCAACCTCATAGGATGCACACATCAATCATGGCAAAAATGACAAATGAGCATGTTATAACAGTTTCAGCAGATTAACATCACATAGCACTCTTGCAACGAAGATTCAGGCGTCAAGATGAGCTCAAATAAACATGATGCAATAGAATGAAATGAAGTACTCCTTGAGTCGAAAAATTTGATATATTGCACGCACAAAGCGGACCAGTATGCACGGAGATATGATGCGATGAACATGGCATGATAATGTCAAAATACAGGGACTTTGTGGAAAAAGCACCTCGGGGAAAACGGGATGGAGGAGACCCGGGACAGAGAGATCCGGGGACAGGGCTGGCGTTTGGTTCCGGGATGGGTGGATCTCATCCCACCCGTCCGGATCCGGTGATGGGGTGGCCGGCGACGGCGGCGGAGGCGGCCGGCGGCAGCGCGGGCGACCTGAGGCGGCGGGGCATGGTGCGGGTCGTGGCGGAGACGGGCTGGACCGGCCGGATCCGGCCGGATCCGGCGCGGCGGCGGCGGAGGGCGGCCGGGCGCGGGGCGGCGAGGTTGGAGGGCGGCGACGGCCGGGGCGGCGGGCGGCGCGGCCGGGAGGCGCGGGCGTCTAGCGGTGCCCGGCGCCGGAGCGGGCGACCGGAGGCGGATCTGGCGCAGCAGCGGGGGCGAGCCCGGCCGGCGGCGGTGCGGGGAACCGCGGGGCGGGAGCCGATCGGGGCGGCGGCGCATCGGGCGCGCGACGGTGGACGGGCCGCGCTGGCGGCGGGGAGTGCACGGGGGCGCGGAACGGCGAGCGCGGGCCTGGGCGGGCCTGCCCTGGGCCCCGCGGGCCACGGCTGTGCGGGAGGAGAGAGAGAAGGCGCGGGCTGACGTGGCGGCGGCGGATTCGCCGGGGACGGCGGCGGACGTGTCCGGCGAAGGAGCGGACATGTCCGGCGCGGCGCGGAGGGAAGATTTAGGGTTTGGACTGCGAGATTTTCGGGGGAAGCACATATTTATAGATTCTGGGAGCTAGGAGAATCCAAATGAGGAGCGGTTTTCGGCCACGCTATTGTGATCGAACGACCGAGAACATGGAGGGAAGTTTGCTGGGTTTTGGGCCAGTTTGGAAGGGCGTTGGGCTGCAAAGAGAAAGGGGGGTTTCGGGCTACGCGGTTAAACGTTGGAGTACCAAACGGACTCCAAATGGCACGAAACTTGACAGGCGGTCTACCGGTGCTATACCAAGGCCGCTTGGCAAACCACGGGCCATTCCGAGAACGTTTAATACCCGCTCACAATGAGAGACAAAAAGGCGGACGCCAGAGGACATAGGAGTGCCGGATTGCAAAACGGACAACGGGGAAAAGGCTCGGATGCATGAAACGAACACCTATGCAAAATGAGATGCACATGATGACATGATAAAATGCAACACGTAAGCAAATGACATGGCAATGGCATCGGATAACTGGCAGACACCTGGCGGATCGGATCCGGGGCGTTACAACACTCCTCCACTAACAAGAGATCTCGTCCCGAGATCTTAGGACCGAGACGGAAGGGAAAAGGGATGAGGTGAAACAAGAACTCAAGAGAAGAAGCAAAGAATCGAGAGCACTCGAGAAGAGAGGAATGAAGAGAATCAAAAGAACGGACACTTGACGAGTTGACCAACGCAATGTCTCCGAAAGAATTGAAAGAATGGAATGAAAAGAAATTAGAAAGAAGGATTGAATAGAGTTGAATATCTGAGAAGAACAAAGAAATGTAAAACTCCACTTCAAAAGTATACGGAGAATTAATTACACTTCGAGACGCAAGAGGAAAAGATATTTGGACTCCACCAACAAAATCTTGATGAACTCTGGAAGAATGAATTAAATCGTGAAGAACCACCATGAATAACTCCGGTGACAAAAATATGATGAGATAAAATGATGGAAGAAAGAATAAGATGAGGCTTGCGATGATATAGATGGGGTTTCCGACGAGATGACCGAGGAAATTGAACTCCGGGAAGAAAAGATGAAAACACTTGGAACTAGAATTTATTCCTCACGAACAAACTCCGCAGGAAGGGATTACTCACTTGGATGAAATAAGAATAAGATTTATTGTATGCTTATCCTTCATCAAATTAAATTGATGACAAGCAATGGATTTTGCATACTACTTATTTTTCTTGAAATGGATTGAGAAGTGACATGTCGCAAACTTGAGAAGGTCTTCCTGAACCACCGGTAGGACTGAAAAGAACGAATGAATTAATATGATAAACAAGGAAAAAAAATCTTGAACGAACCGCCGTTAGAATTAGGAAATGACTGACGAAAGAGGATTAATCACCGGGAAGAATTAGAAGAACAAATAAACTAGAGGGGATTTAGATGTAAAAGAACAAAGAGATCATGAGCTGATTAAAGAACACTTGAACGAAGCACCGGGATAACTGAATAACGGTAGCTGAAATGTGAGGACAAAGAATTCTTCTGGAACGATCGCCTCCGGTGAAAGGAAAAAGAAATCAACTCCTGAAATACTCCGGATAGGTAAGAAAAGAATCTCTGACAAATGGAATAATTCGAGAGGGTAACATGAAGCTAGAACCACGAAACTTTGAGAGAACGAAAAAGATTTAGAGGAAAAACTCTTCTTCGGTCTTCAAATGACGACGAGAAACACCACCAAAATTATTGAGGTACTCTGGGAGAATGAAAAGCAAGGAGGTTGAGCCAACAATGAAAAGAGTTTGGAAACGGTCTTGGAGAAGGCATGTGACTGATGGAATCTATTCTTACGTCACACTTTGAAAAGAATGGAGAAACACTCCGGAATAATTAGAAGAGTCAGGTAAGATCCTGGGAAAAGACCTGTGGGTTAGGGCCCACTGAAGAGAAAACGACGTTGAAAAAAAAGGATGTTGAACAGATAGATGATGCACCGGAACAATTGAAATATTTGAATGAGGTGACAACCATGAATTAACTCGGACACAAACAAATCTCCTGAGATGTCTTTAACACTCCGAAAGGATAAACTGGCGAGAGGCGAACAAGCAGGGAAAACACTTGAGCTATGGAAAAGAATATGATCAACCCGAAAACTTGAATTGAATCCACCGGAAAAGAAAAAGAGATGAAGAATGACGAACGAGGCGAGAATTCACCGGTTGAAATAATTGAGGGAATACTTAAGAGGCTCCGTACGAATGAAATTGATGCTCGAAAGAGATTCAAGCTTCGGGAAGAAGATGGTGGGAGGGCGGGCAAACAAAGGCAACTTTGAAGGGGGAAACGACGAATATCTTGAAGAGAAAACACCGGTTGAAATCATTGAGGAAAGAAAGCAAAGACTTCGCACGAGTAGGATGGATATATACTCGATAACAGACTCCGGCTTTGAGAAGAAAAAGGGGTGGGCGGGTGGGAAAAGAAAACAAGTGAGGATAGAGAAATAACTTCGTTGAGAGCAAACTGAGGATTGAACTTGCAAAGATGAAGAGGCTCGAGTCAACTTGACGAGAAATGCACTGGATGAAAAGAGAAGAGAACCAACGATCGGAAAACCAACTTCGTGAACCTAAAGAAAAATTTGAAGGGGAAGAGGAGTAATTCAAAACACCTACGTCAAGAATCCTTACCAGTGCGACGAAGGGGCTGAGGAATAAAAAGAATTCCTACTCTCCGATATAACTAGACTCCGAAAACAGTTTTCTTCTAGACTCAACAACGGCCAAACTACACGATCAATCAAGGGGGCTCCTAGGGTCGGTCGAGGCTCTGATACCAACTTATCATGCCCAATATGCGACCCTGTCCAAAAGGAACTCGAAGGTCCCACCAAGGATAGACCCGCATATTGAAACGCTTTTGCAAGGTGGATATCATTACATCAACATTACAAAATAGATGGGGATACATACATAAGGCATACCATGCCACACGAATACATCATCACAATACATAAGAGCATCATCCGACTACGGATGGAACACAAACAGAAACTCAAATGACATCCACCCTGCTAGCCCAGGCTGCCGACCTGGAACCTATCCCCTAATCGAAGAAGAAGCAGAAGAAGAACTCCAAGACAAGCAAACATCGCTCTCGCGTCATGATCATCGCAAAACCTGTACCTACAACTATTGTTGTAGTAATCTGTGGGCCACGAGGACTCAACAATCCCATTACAATGGGTATCAAGACTAGCAAAGCTTAAAGGGGTAAGGAAGGGGTAAAGTGGTGAGGCTGCAACAACAACTAATCATATATGGTGGCTAACATACGCAAATAAGAGCGAGAAGAGATCAAGCGCAACGATCGTGAAGCTAGAAATGATCAAGAAGTGATCCTGAACTCTTACTTACGTCAAACATAACCCAAGAACCGTGTTCACTTCCCGGACTCCACCGAAAAGAGACCATCACGGCTACACATGCGGTTGATGCGTTTTAATTCGGATCTGGTGTCAAGTTATCTACAACCAGACATTAACAAATTCCCATATGCCTATAACCGCAGGCACGGCTTTCAAAAGTTTATACCCTGCAGGGGTGTCCCAACTTAGGCCATGATAAGCTCTCGCGATAAATGAAGGATATACCTTCTCCCAGGAAGATCCGATCAGACTCGGAATCCCGGTTTACAAGACATTTCGACAATGGTAAAACAAGACCATCAAAGCCTCCCGCTGTGCCGACAAATCCCGATAGGAGCTGCACATATCTTGTTCTCAGGGCACACCGGATGAGCTAGACGTCGGGTTGGACCAACACTTAGACAAGCATTGGCCCGGGGGGCTAAAATAAAGATGACCCTCGAGAGGGCGATTCCCAAGGGAAAAGGTAGGTGGTGGTGAGGCAAATGGTAAAACCAATGTTGGGCCTTGCTGGAGGAGTTTTATTCAAAGCGAACTATCAAGGGGGTCCCATAAATCACCCAATCGCGTAAGGAACGCAAAATCCAGGAACATAACACCGGTATGACGGAAACTAGGGCGGCAAGAGTGGAACAAAACACCAGGCATAAGGCCGAGTCTTCCACCCTTTACCAAGTATATAGATGCATTAATAATATAAGAGATATTGTGATATCCCAACCAAAATCCTGTCCACCATGGAGCAATCTTCAACTTCACCTGCAACTAACAATGCTATAAGAGGGGCTGAGCGAAAGCGGTAACATAGCTAAACAACGGATTGCTCGGAAGGGTGTCAAAGGTTAGAGGTTCATGGCAATTTGGGATGGCTTGAAGAGCAATTGATAGGTAGCGCAGCAAAGCGATAGAACGAAGCAACTAGCATAGCAATGATAGTAGTGAGATCTGGGGTAACGGTCATCTTGCCTGAAATCACGCTAGGAAGAAGAACGAGTCCAGGAAGAAGACGAACGGATGAAGCCGAACCAAGCGTAGACGAACGAATCCTCACGATCGCAACGAAATGGGAACTATCGAGAAGAAGCACACAACATAGTAAACACGCCACACATAAACAAGACATGATGCTCAACCAAGTATGATGCAAGGCAAGACTACATGAAGCTACTCATGGCAAGAGATGATGCATACAAGAGCAACACATCAAAGCAAGTTTAAATGAGGTCGGAAACAACATATGACAATTCCGGTAAGTCCTCAAATGAAAGTTTCGAAATTGGTCCAGATCTGAATAAACCTTATGTTCAAGTTGTTAAACAGCAAATTAAGATGCACCAAGATGATCTACACGAGATTCTAGTCAAGTTACATATAAAGTTCATTTAATTCGGAGCTACAGCCTAGAAGATATGAGCAAAACAAGTTAAACATGGCATTGATGCGAAATGCACCCAAACATCAAGCAAACACCTCAAAACATGGATGCAACATGATAATATGAAACTATATGCAATTCTAAGCAAGTTTCATATATAGCACACTCAAAACGGAGCAACGGTTTCAACACATACACTCTATACAAGTTTAAAGGACAAGCTGTCCAAAACAACATCTAGGCATCTAGCAAGCATCAAAACAACATGCTACAGGACCTCAACAAGAAAACAAAAGGCATGATCATGATGTACAGGTAAAGCATAACAAAACAAGAACACTAAGCTATCTCCAAAAATCACTAGAACATGCTCAAACACACATGGCAAGATTGCAAACAATAACAGTTTCAGACTTTGCAGAAAATAACATCAGGTTGCAATGTTTAGAGCTATCAAACAACATGCTACAGGAACTTATCATGGAAAATAAAGGCATGGCATGATACTACTAAATGCATATAACAAAAGTCCTTTACTGACCATAAGCCAAAAAGGATCATAAGAAATGATGCCACCCAAGTAAACATAGCAAGTTCCGTTAACAGATTCCAACATGGCAGGAACAGCGATAAGTAGGCATGTTGGTGAGCTTGTACCACTCACCACAGAGCAATACATGGCATAGCAAGGAAACCAATAGTAATAATACATGTTTATGAAGCTAAGAATGGAAAGAGCAAGTCCATAGGGTACATGGATCACTAACAACAAGCATGGCAACAACTGAACTTAATGTTAACAGGCTGACAGCAACATTATTTAGCAACTTTGGAGCAAGGAAACAACAAGCTACAACAGGCTATAATTGCAACCAGGGGCATTGATGGATAGAGCGTGACATGTAGAACAAAATACCCTTACTGAACATCTCCATATTATGCATAGAATGACTTGTAGAAGCAGGTTTACATAGCATCACGAAATGACAGATTCAGCCTAGCAAAACTGTAACAGCAAGTACACTACTTAACAAGCTCGATTCAATCACCACAAGTCATTGCATGACAACATAAGCATAGCATAAGCAAGAATACATTTTTATGAAACAAACCAAGGCAAGAACAAGTTCATAGAATGCAAGGATCAACAACAATAACCTTGGCAAAATTGAATAACATGTAAACAATCTACCAGGAAACATTTTGTAGCAAAAGTAGAGCACGAAAATGACATGCTAGACTACTTCATAATTGCAAACAGAGCCATGAATGTATAGAGGAAAACCATATGTTCAGAACATCCTTACTGAAGTATCTCAAATTAAGCATGGATCTCTCTGTAGCATCATGTTTACATGGCATCAAAATAACAGCAGAACAGGGACTAAAATCAGCAACATCACGAAGCCTAGTTTGCATGCTTGTGCTAGTCACCACATTGATGACAAAAATACATGGTAAGCACCTCTGTAAAGATGGCATGGCATAGATCAAAACACATGTCGACATCAACCTCATAGGATGCACACATCAATCATGGCAAAAATGACAAATGAGCATGTTATAACAGTTTCAACAGATTAACATCACATAGCACTCTTGCAACGAAGAGTCAGGCATCAAGATGAGCTCAAATGAACATGATGCAACGGAATGAAATGAAGTACTCGTTGAGACGAACAATTTGACATATTACACGCACAAAGCGGACCAGTATGCACGGAGATATGATGCGATGAACATGGCATGATAATGTCAAAATACAGGGACTTAGTGCAAAAAGCACCTCGGGGAAAACGGGATGGAGGAGACCCGGGATGGAGAGATCCGGGGACGGGGCTGGCGTTTGGTTCCGGGATGGGTGGATCTCATCCCACCCTTCCGGATCCGGTGACGGGGTGGCCGGCGACGGCAGCGGAGGCGACCGGCGGCATCGCGGCCGACCGGAGGCGGCGGGGCTTGGTGCGGGTCGGGGCGGAGACGGGCTAGACCGGCCGGATCCGGCCGGATCCGGTGCGGCGGCAGCGGAGGGCGGCCGAGCGCGGGGCGGCGAGGCTGGAGGGCGGCGACGGCAGGGGCGGCGGGCGGCGCGGCAGGGAGGCGCGGGCAGCACGCGGTGGCCGGCGCTGGAGCGGGCGAGCGGAGGCAGATCTGGCGCAGTAGCAGGGGCGAGCCCGGCCGGCGGCGGCGTGGGAAACCATGGAGCGGGAGCCGGTCGGGGCGGCGGCGCATCGGGCGCGCGGCGGCGGACGGGCCGCGCCGGCGGCGGGGAGCGCCCGGGGGCTGACGTGGTGGCGGCGGATTCGCCGGGGACGGCGGTGGACGTGTCCGGCGAAGGAGCGGACATGTCCGGCGCGGCGCGGAGGGAAGATTTAGGGTTTGGACTGCGAGATTTTCAGGGGAAGCACATATTTATAGATTCTGGGAGCTAGGAGATTCCAAATGAGGAGCGGTTTTCGGCCACGCTATCATGATCGAACGACCGAGAACATGGAGGGAAGTTTGTTGGGTTTTGGGCCAGTTTGGAAGGGCGTTGGGCTGCAAAGAGAAAGGGGGGTTTCGGGTTACGCGGTTAACCGTTGGAGAACCAAACGGACTCCAAATGGCACGAAACTTGACAGGCGGTCTACCGGTGCTATACCAAGGCCGCTTGGCAAACCACGGGCCATTCCGAGAACATTTAACACCCGCTCACAATGAGAGACAAAAGGGGGGATGCCGGAGGACATAGGAGTGCCGGATTGCAAAACGGACAACGGGGAAAAGGCTCGGATGCATGAAACGAACACGTATGCAAAATGAGATGCACATGATGACATGATAAAGTGCAACACGTAAGCAAATGACATGGCAATGGCGTCGAATAACTGGCAGACACCTGGCGCATCGGATCTGGGGCGTTACAGTCGTGCCCTTCCATCGTGGCTCGGTCCAACGTGAACCGACGTTTCCTTCCCCACAACGACTCGTGTTACGAGGCGGTTTTATTGGCATGTCCCGTCGAGGCAAAGATCGTGTCCCTTTTATTACGGGATTTTCCATCAACATGAGTGTGCGTGACCCCACGACAGCTGTTGGTATTACCCCGTGTGTTTTTCGATAAGCCTCAAATGGTCACACCAGGGACTCTTGATATTCACCCTCTTTATAAAGGGGTCGAGAACTACGCCTCCTTGTTCACCTTCATCGCGCCCTCTCGCACCTCTAGTTCTAACACCCAAAACCTACGCTCCACCCCATCGGAATCCTCCAATATGTCCGGATCTGACCCTCAAGGCCGGTGGGTGGCCTCCTCAATTGAAGAGAAGGACATTGCAAAGCTTAGGGAGGTCGGATACCTGACCGCCGATATCCAGCACAGGCTTCCTGTTCCAGGGCAGGTCATCCCTACGCCGGAGCCCAATGAGTGTGTCATTTTCATCCCACACTTCCTCCACGGTTTGGGTTTCACCCTCCATCCCTTCGTGAGGGGGCTCATGTTCTATTATGGGCTGGATTTTCATGATCTGGCTCCAGATGCTATCCTCCATAGCTGGTCGTTCATTATCGTGTGCGAGGCTTTTCTCCATGTCACGCCACACTTCGGCTTATGGCTCAAGACCTTCAATGTGAAGCCGAATATGATCGAGGGGCGACATGTGGAGTGCGGAGGCGCCGTAATAAGAAGAAACACCGATGCCCCATGGCCAGAGGGTTCTTTCCGAGAAGTATCCGATGTATGGCAGCGGAGGTGGTTTTAGGTCACAGCTCCCAGAGGCACAAAGTGGGTGGCTCCCCCCGAGTTTCGCTTGGGCCCTCTGCCACAGTTGGCGTCTTGGACAGACATAGGACGGAATTGGGGGCCCGCTGGTGATGTACCAGTAATGCAGAATCGCATCCGGGAGCTTCTTGAGAGGGACATTAACCTCGTCAACATAATGCAAGTGATGTTAATCCGGCGGATGTTGCCGTGCCAACGCCGGCCTCTCCGGATGTCAGAGTTCAATCCAGATGGTCCGCGGACTGTCAAGCACTTCTTCGACTTGAAGCTCGAAGAGATGTGCAAATTATTCTTCAGACGGGAAGTAATGTGTCTGGACACCACCGAGGATGCGGGCCTAAGCTGTAATCGCCTAGATACCCAAGTAAGTAGCCTTGATACTGGACACCCTGTTTTGTATTTATCATGACTGTTTGCTCTGACAATCATCTGCGTCCAGGAATGGCTCAGGAAGGCGGAGAGAATCAGGTGTCCGGCACCGCTTCCCGAAGGCTCGCCCGCCCCTACCATGGCCAAGATGCTTGATCGGGTACGCAGCAGGATGCCCTCGGGGAAAGGCGAGGGGAGGGATGAAAAATCCAAACCCCACATGCTACTCATCCGAATCGGGGGGTTGCTACCTCCCCCAAGGAGGATAGTCGGGGAGGACAGGTTAAGGCCTCCTCCCCGCGCGGGAAGAAGAGGGCCGCCTCTGAAGACCTGGAGACGGAGATGCCTAAACCTGGGAAGAAGGTGTCCCCAAGGGGTTCTGCCGCGATGGGCATCCTCACCGCGTTACGCCCACCAACGGGCCAGCCCTCAAACGAGCCGTAAGTCAATCATTAACTTAAAGGTATTGTATTTCTCCTGGATCTATGACCAGGATTCAACTTTTTGCAGTCCGGCTGGCAGCTCTCCTCAACAGAGATCGTCTTCGGGGGACCTTCCTCCAGAGATGATGGAGAGCGAGACCCCACCCGCCTCTCCGATTCTTGACGCGTGCGACACCAAGGTGTCGTCATGGAGGAGTCCAAATCCGCCAAGGACGGAGGCCAATACGTCAGCCACCCTCAGTCCGGACGTACTAACAGGCTTACTGGAGTGAGCTGCGCTCTCGGAGGAGCACCTCTCATTAATGAGTGCGGTGCTCAAGAAGATTTCATCTACTACAAGTGGTTTGAATGAAGCATTTACAAGCCTTCTCAGAGGCTTTGAGGTATGTAATGAGGAATACACCATATAGATAGTAGCCCCTAAGACTCTGGTTGCCCGCCCTAGGTGGCAAACGGGGGATCATAAACCAAAGATTTAAGTGGAAATGTGTGCATGTACCTATGGGTCCGGCCGCCAGCCCATCCATTGAAGTTGCCGAACTATCGAGGCAAATTGGGTTGATTGGTGGCTCGATACATCACAAGGTATGTGCCCTATCTCCTATTGCATAGGAAAATATTAAGGTGGCACATATTAATATAATTTGTTCGGACTACAGATGGTGCTGCTGCCGTGGAGGCCCTGAGGGCGAAACTTGCTCTAGCCAAGGAACAAGCTCGGGTGAGCAATGCGGCTGCCCTAAAGGCGGCCGGTGAATTAAGACCCGAACAGGCTGCTCATCGCTGAAGCAAGGAAAAGATAGCCGAAATGGCTATCGAGTTAAAAAATGCCGCTGACCGGTATGAGCTCCGGAAAAAGGAGCATGAGGATAAATCGGCTGACCTGAGCAAGGCACTTAATGCCACCAAGGAAATACAGACCGAGCTTAAGGGTGCGCGGGAGAAGCTTCAACAGGCTGGTAAAATCGTGGCTGGAGGCTCCTATTTGCTGCGGACGAAGTTCTCCAATCCTAAGTACGCTCCCCTGGACGGACGCTGGAGTTCGCCGGACGCATACGCGGACCTGGCGAAGAGTATGGCCGATGCTGCAGAGTTCTTCAAAGATCAGGGTGAGAAGGAGGTGGAGAAGCTTTTCTGGTCGCAGTTCAATGCTCCCACTCGCCCGCTGCCGTTAAGTGAAAAGATGGCTGTTGTAGCGGAGCTTCACAGGCTGTCCGGCCTTGCAATGCGGTCTGTAATAGGCCATCTTCGGCTGAAAGGGCCTAAGCCGGACAGTTACTTTCGTTTGGTGCAACAGTTCCTTGGGGCCGTGCCTCAGATCGATGCCATGAGGAGGTCGGCATGTATAGAGGGTGCGCGGATGGCCCTTGCCCGCGTTAAAGCGTATTGGACGAATGTGGGTGCCACTATGATAGCGTCTCAGGATCCAGTGGGGGGCCAATATCCGGATGGGCATTACATGGCACAGGTAACAGAGGGTGCCCGCCTGATAGAGGCGCAGTGCCCGAAGAATCTCCTATTCGAGTGAACGAAATTATTGTAAAAACAATGTTTATTTTGATTATAAGGCTAGATTTGTACTGTTTGCCTGAGAATATGATTAATTCCCCTGTGTGGTCGTTTATATATATATATATATATGCAATCCAAAAGTTAGCAGTCGTTGGCTTCAGCCCCCACGCATACAATACGGGGGTGTTCGCGAAAAAATATGCTTAATTACTCTTGATCCAACGTCTTGGTCCATTAAGGAGATGATCGCACGACGAACGAGGCAACCAGACTATATAGCTATAACACTTTCGCTTAGCCGCGGGATTCTAAAGTGGGGCTACTATGTAGCCCCTGGTACCTTCGCGTGCATCTGAATATGGGCACGTATGTACCTGGCCGGGAAACGGCCCTTTGTTAATGTAGGAATCCTAAAGATTCTGGTGAATCGTCGAGTGGTTGACCAGTCTCTCGCTGTATCATGACAGTTAGTTTTCGGCTTTCTCTACTAAGGTGCTCATCCGGAATAACCAGGGCACAATCGCAGTAGTTCTCCTTTGGCCACCTTAGCCGATAATGACGGAACATAAGGCGGCAAACCTAGGAGCCGGGCAAACCCAACATTTGACCAAAGACATGATTCGGAGCTGATGCATATAAGGCCAAACCCGTGACGCCGAACACTCCCTAAGGTATTCAGACTTTATAATAGATGATGAGCTCAAGAATTCCCATTCATTATAAACACTGTGTTTCCAGGTACGGGCGTTAATCTGTCATGGCGAAATGCCAAAAATGGCAGTATCCTCTGTGGGTATGGAACCCATTGGATGGTTGAACAACAAGAGACAATAGAAAAGGTTTACACAGGGGCTTAATCTAAAAAGAAATCTATTGAATGGGGCCCTGCTGCACGTCTGCGCCTTTTTCTCCATTGTGCCTCATCCTGGAAGGGTATCGCGCGAACATTGTCTGCTGAAAAGGGAAACTCATGGAAGAGTGCAACGTAAGTATGGGATGGATAATAAAAATGTGAGATGTTGGCCTGCCCGTAAGGTTGAGCCAAAAATGGGCCTTTTATTATTAGCCCCTGGTATCCACTATAGGATTACATATACGGTGCCCTGGTTTAATGTGGGCTGCCGGACTCGCCTAACCGTGTCTGTGGTCTTAACGACCCGCTGTATTTTTATTAGAGGCCGCTTATAGTCCGGCCACTAGGGCCATCGCGTATTCCTCTGCGCGCGAAGAGCGCTCTGTTATTCCGCTAATGGTGATGACGCCACGTGGACCGGGCATCTTAAGTGTAAGGTAGCCATACTGAGGCAATGCGTTGAAGCGGGCGAAGGCCTTTCTTCCAAGCAAAGCTTGATAGTTGCTTTGGAAAGGTGCGATGATGAAGGCTAGTTCTTCGCTTCTGGAGTTGCCTGGAGGGCCGAATGTTACCTCTAGTATGACGGAGCCCCTTCTGTAGGCTTCAACGCCTCGTATCACCCCTTCAAAGGTGGTGTGAATCATGCTGATTCTAGATGAGTCTATCCCCATCCTGCGGACAGTGTCCTCATATATTAAATTGAGACTGCTGCCACCGTCCATGAGGACATGAGTGAGATGGTATCCGTCGATTATTGGGTCAAGCACCAAGGCAGTTGATCCTTCGCGCCGAATACTAGTTCAGCAGTCCAAGCGATCGAAGGTGATCGAACAAGACATCCAGTAGTTAGGTGTGGGTACGATGGGCTCTATATCGCGTGCGTATTTATGGGCACGTTCGTGCCTTCCCAAGGATGTGCGAGTCACGTGGATCATGTTCACTGTTTTAACCTCTGGCGGGAATTTTTTCTGTCCCCCAGTGTTCGGTTGGCGAGGTTCATCCTCGTCCTCACTTGGTGTTTCCCATCACTTGTGTTCGGCATTCAATTTGCCAGCCTGCTTGAAGACCCGGCACTCTCTCTACGTGTGGTTTGCAGGTTTGTCAGGGGTGCCATGGATTTGGCACAACCTGTCTAGGACTCTGTTCAGTCCAGACGGTCCCTCTTTACTGCCTTTAGATGGCTTATTTTGCTGATTAGGTCGAGAGCCCATGAATCCGGCATTAACCGTTGTGTTATCCGGCTCTCTTCCTTGTTTTGGCGTTTATTTTTATTACGCCATGTCTTCCCGTTGCCATCCCTTATTTCGGATGTGTTGGGGTCGCTGGTGCCTTTGCGGGCGAGCCAGCTATCTTCTCCCGCGCAAAAGCGGGTCATAAGGCTTGTTAGGGCTGCCATTGTCCTTGCCTTTTCTTGGCCGAGGTGTCTGGCGAGCCACTCGTCACGGATGCTATGTTTGAATGCCTCTAAGGCTTCGGCATCTGAACAGTCAACTATTTGATTCGTCTTAGTGAGGAATCTGTTCCAAAGCTTGCGGGCGGACTCTCCGGGTTGTTGGATTATGTGACTTAAATCGTCAACACCCGGAGGCCGGACATAAGTCCCTTGAAAATTGGCCCTGAAAGCGTCCTCTAGTTCCTCCCAGCTCCCAATTGAATTTTCGGGGAGGCTTTTCAACCAGTGCCGAGCTGGTCCCTTCAGTTTGAGGGGAAGGTATTTGATGGCATGGAGGTCATCCCCATGAGCCATGTGTATGTGTAGGATAAAGTCCTCGATCCAGACCCCTAGGTCTGTCGTTCCGTCGTATGCCTCTATGTTCACAGGTTTAAAGCCCTGTGGGAATTCATGGTCCAGTACTTCATAAGTAAAGCATAGGGGGTTAGCAGCCCCTCTGTATCTGGACGCACTGTGGCCTGCCGTCGGCTGTTGTTGTGTTTGGTGTTTATTCCGAACTGGTGTTTGGTTGTCATAATTGTTTTGACGACCACAGTCCCGCGCCGGGGTGTGTCCTTTAGATCCGTAGATGGACCTAGCTGCGCCAGCTTTCTTATCCAGGTGCTCACGTAGATCGTGGGCGTCTTCGGTAGTTGATTTATTGCAGTTATGAAGTGGTACGTCTCCTGGTCATGTTATTCTTTAGTGGAACGGCCTCATCGTCAAATTCTGGTAGTAGCTTGCGTTTTGGGTAGCTCTTTGTATGGCGATCATCGCCATATCTTTCTTTAGTGTCTAGCACTTTGTTCCATCTGCGATTGAGCGTTTCCTGTGCGGCTTTAAGCCGTTGCTTCTGCTTCTTCAGACTTCTTGCTGTGGCCATAAGCTTTCTGTGGATGTTCTCTCATTCCACGCCCTCTCACGGAATGATGAATGCGTCATCGTCCGGACTATCTTCTTGTCCTGGGCCGGTTTGATGAACTCGTCCCTCTGGATCGTTTTCTTCGGGCGTATGATCTGAACTATGTTCGGCGTGACCTGGTTCATCCTGGTCCATCGCTGGTTCTGTTTGGTCGTTGTAGCCTTCGGGGTTGGCTAGAGTATCCATCCTTTTGGCGCTCTTCCTGATATTTTTGCTGTTGCTGGATTTGGAACGGCGTCTGCATCGTCGCTTTGGTCTTTTTCCAGGGGTTTTATCTTCTGGGTTGTCACCGTCGTCTTCCTTGGGCGTATCCACCATGTATATGTCATGTGAGGTGGCGGGAATCCGGTACCCCGTAGATTCTGAGTATTCTCCTGCATCGTCGTCCAGACCGTCGATGCCTTCGGAGTCGAATCAAGCACGTCGGTTAAATCATCAACCGTGGCTATAAAGTGGGTGGTGGGTGGGCAACGAATTGCCTCGTCGTTTGCTTCCCATTCAAGCCGGACATAGTTCGGCCCAGAGTCTCCTGACAAAGAGAGAGACTTCAATAAGTTCAGCATGCCGCCAAAGGGAGAGTGTTGAAAATGTCCGCCACGGTGAACTCCATCACCGGAGCCCAATCAGGCTCGGCGGGCTCGGGGGCGTGCAGACTGGAGCCTACAACCGGACACGAGTCCGGGGATCCGGAGTCACAGGCTTCCTCAGAAGTGAGGCCTTTGTTCGGCTCCATCGCCGATGAGGGTACGGCCTGCGGGGCGGGGTCTAGCCCTCCGTACTTAGGCAATGCAACCTGCCCCGGATTCAGATCTGAGGCTTCTACCGGGATGATGTCCCGGGCATCGTCAGACAGCAGGTCTAAGCCGTGCTCATAGTGACTGTTCGGCGCTCCTGGTGCTGGCCCGAACCCGTCGAAGATCAAGTCTCCGCAGATATCCGCCGTGTAGTTCAGGTTTCCGAACCTGATTAGATGGCCAGGGGTATACCTATCGATCTGCTCCAGATGGCCAAGCGAATTGGCCCGCAGCACGAAGCCGCCGAACACGAAGATCTGTCCGGGGAGGAAAGCCTCGCCCTGGACGGCGTTGTTGATGATGATTGAAGGGGCCATTGAGCCTGACAGCGATGACACAGAGGAACTCTCAATGAAAGCACCAATGTTGGTGTCAAAACCGGCGGATCTCGAGTAGGGGGTCCCGATCTGTGCGTCAAGGCTGATGGTAACAGGAAGCAAGGGACACAGATGTTTACCCAGGTTCGGGCCCTCTCGATGGAGGTAAAACCCTACTTCCTTCTTGATTAATATTGATGGTATGGGTATTACAAGAGTAGATCTACCACGAGATCATAGAGGCTAAACCCTAAGAGCTAGCCTATGATGGTATGAATGTAATTGTGATCGGCCTTCTAAGGACCAACCTGTCCAATTTATATAGACACCGGAGAGGGCTAGGGTTTACATGGAGTCGGTTACAAGGAAGGAAATATAATATCCGGCTCGCCAAGTTTGCCTTCCATGCCAAGGAAAGTCCCATCCAGACACGGGCCTAAGTCTTGAGTCTTGTATCTCCACGCTTCAATAGTCCGGACGTTGTACACAGTTCGGCTGTCCGGATACCCCTTTATCCAGGACTCCCTCACAGAGGGCAATCTCATATATGATATATGAACTAAGGAGATGACATTCAATATTGTGTATATGATGTAAAAAACTAAGCATTGCAAGACAACATATGCATGATGTGAGTAATATAACCCTGCCAAGTTTGAGCATACACCTCAGGGGGATAATAGGACTGGTCATCTGCCTCTGAATCCTCCTCTGAGGAGCTATTTGTAACTAGCAAGATATCTACTTCAGCAGGTAGCACTATCTGCTCTGAAGACCTTGTTTTCACTCCAGATACTTCCATCACCACTTCAAATGGCTGATGCACAGGAAGAGCAGCTGAATATACAAACATTGTCGACAAATGCATTGAGTAATACAAAAAAGGATGGCATGATATAATTCACATATATGACACTTGGCTAAACAGCATGGCATTGCATAATTCACATACATAATGTCTTGCAACAAGATAGCATTGCATAATTCACATATATAATGTCTTGCAACAAGATGACATTGCAAAATTTACATGGTAACTAGACACTAATGAGGTGGCATTCACACAAAGCATATCTAAACTAAGAAAATGACATGCCAATGCAAGACACCATATGCACGATATGAGCAATATAACCCTACCAAGTTAGACCATGGACCTTGCGGCGGGGGGGGGGGGTATGACTGGTCATCTCTCTCTGAATCCTCCTCTGAGGAGCTATCCGTAACCAATAAGAGATGCGCTTCGTCAGATAGCATTGTCTGCTCTGAAGACCTTGTTTCCACTCCATATTTTTCCATGACCGTGTCGAATGGCTGATGCACAGGAAGAGAAATTGAATGTACTAAAATTGTTGACAAATTTAATACATAATAAAAAAATGATGGCATGATATAATTCACATATAAGATGACTGGCTAACCATGGTGGCATTTCAAAATTCACATATATGATGCCTAGATAAACAAGATGGCATTGCATGATTCACATATACGATAAAGGAACTAAACATATGGCATTCTAATAAAGCATGTCTAAACTAAGCAGATGACATATTTAATTTATAAAGTAGGCAATGCAAGGCACCATATGCATGATATTACCAACATCAGCATGCCAAGTTAGAGCGAAGACCTCAGGGCGTAAATAGAGGAGGTATTCTCCTTTGGAATCCTCCTTAGAACAGTTATCTTCCTCTTGATTACAATCCAAAATGGGTGGAAGGGGGATGCATTTGCACCCACCATGCAGCGACGTCTGCATGAAATTTTATTTCCACGCAAGGCTCGTCTCTTTTGCTCTACATGCTCAATTCTATTGTGTACATTAACTGACATGCATAGGAATAGAACATAGTGAGTTTATGTAAGGAGTGCATGCAGAAATCTAGAGTGATGGTAGCAACCTGTGGATAGACCCAAAACCAATGATAGCAGGCAAATAATGGCTTCAGTTAAAAAATACAGACAATGGCTTCTTTAAGTTTGTTTCCCACCCAACATGAAACTCATAGTAGACATCAGAGATTAACCAGATAGTAGATAGTTATTATTGATTGTGGCCCCAATATGTACCCCACAACCATTTAAAAACTCAAGTTTGAGCATTAGTTTGGAGTTGTCTCAGAGTCTAATCGGTGAACATAAAGATAAAGTAGCATGTAATATTAAGTGATGAATAACGTAAGCAGACACGAAAGAGGACGATCTCTCTTGCAGACCCGTGTAGTCCTCAAGGTCATCTGCTCGGTTGATGATGGTAATGCAGTTGTCATGGCTGGCGGCAGCAGGGAAGAAGATCTGAGGCGGCAAAAGATAGCCTGGAGGGCAGATCCCTGCTCTGGTGAACCCTTCCGTTGTTGGAGCAGCTAAGTTAGGGTGGAACATAGTGCAGCAGGAGCGGGACAAACCACACAAGGTTTTCTTTGACACATATCTGTAACAGAAGTAAATGTGTAAGGGCTTGTTTGAATTTGAGGATTGTAACAATGCAAGGATAGGAAATACACGGAAATAGGATAGGAATGCATGTGCAAAACAGAGAATTTAAAAACACAGGATTTTTGCCAATCTGGGTGTTTGATTCACAAGAATTGGAACATCACATGATGCAAAGAAGCATGGTGAGATTAAGTTAAACCACAAGAAAATGTACGCTCATAATGCTATTATGCTACTATCTCTTAGTCTTGTACTTCATGAATTGGAATTTGAAAAGGAGGACAAGTGGTTATTAAAATTCGTACAGTTTCTCTTTCAAGGAGAAAATAATGGAACAAATCCTACTGTTTTCCTTTGCTCCATTCCTTTGAACCAAATGTATGAATAGTAGTACCATATGAAACTTTGCAATTCCTATGTTTTTCCTTCACTTTTCCTTTCAAGCATTGGCGATTCTAGTAGGCAGGGTTGAGCAGGGAAAAGCCTACACTCCAAAAATGTTTTTATGCTACTTCTACTACTTTGGACCCAGGCCACTGCCCTACTAGCTCAATTCCCAGGCCCATCTACAAATGCACAGCTCAAAGGCGCAGAGATAAATAATGATGGCTTTCAAGGAAGTCCATCACGGATAGCTAAGTTGGCTGGTACCTCACTTCTTGTCATATAGTAGGAGAAACTAATCGTATTTCACATTACTACGTGTGCTCAGTGGACAATATATATATAACATGTAGAGTAAAAAAGCAATGCAACAACTGTACAACCTCTTTGGCGAAGCCATGTCGATCTCAGCGTGATTGGGTTGGTCGGTGAGGATTCTTCGGCTGATTTGGATGTAGGAGGAGGGGAAGAAGATCTTAGGCATTTGGAGATGGAGCCCGAGGTACTGGTCCGCTGTGATGGAGGGTTTCGTCGTCGGAGTAGCTCCGGTGAGTTCTACGATAGCGAGGCTGAAGCAGGACAAGAGAGACAATGTTAACCTGAGTGGAATTCTAATAGCATCTCAAATAGATGATGTAAAATACATAGCCACAAAGTGCTAGATGAAAAATACATCAGCCGCTCATCTCTGAAGTTAACTGTCGAAACTGAATTTAACTATCGAACATAAATTTAACTATCGAAACTGAATTTTGCTGTCAAAACTGAATTTTACTATCGAAACTGAATGCACTAGTAGCAGCAATGCGTGCGAGAGTCGGGCAGCTGGTCATTTAGCAGTATCTCAGGTAGCACCTGCATGGACTCGAGGGAGAGCAGGATCTACTGGTCGTGCAGCAGCAGCGCGGGCAAGAGTAGAGCAGCAGCGCAAGAAAAAGCAAGAGCGAGAGCAGTAGAGCATGCAAGAGTAAGAGCGAGTGCAATAGCACGAGCAAGAGCAGACCAGACAGGGGACCGAGAGCAAGAGCAGAGCAGCAACGCGAGCGAGAGCCAAAGAAGCAGCAACTCCTACTGATGTGGATGTCGCAGTAGAGGGAGCGACGCCATGGAGGAAGTGGCCGGCGACGCCGCCCTGGATGGAGCCACGCCATGTCGGCTCGGGACCGAGCGCTGGTATCACGCCCAATATGTGATCCTATCCGAGAGGAACTCGAAGGTCCCACCAAGGATAGAGCCACATATTGGAGATGCGTTTGCAAGGTGGATACCATTATATCGTACCATTACATAATAGATGGGGGTACATACAAGAGGCATACAATGCCACATGAATACAACAACATCATACATAAGAGCAACATCCGACCATGGATGAAACACAAACAGAAACTCAAACAATATCCACCCTACTAGCCCAGGCTGCAACCAAGAACCTATCCCCTGAAAGAAGGAGAAGCAGGAGAAGAACTCCAGACAAGTAAACATCACTCTCACGTCATGATCATCACGTTACTTGTACATGCAACTGTTGTTGTAGAAATCTGTGAGCCACGAGTACTCAGCAATCCCATTACCATGGGTATCAAGACTAGCAAATAATGGGAATGGAATGGATAAGTGGTGAGGTTGTAGCAAGCGACTAAGCATTGTATGGTGGCTAACTTATGAGTACAAGAAAAGATGAGAAGCTACGCAAAGGGTCGCAAACTAGAAATGGTCAAGAAGTGATCCTGAACTACTTACGTCCAAACATAACCCCATAATCTTCTCTTCTCAAACTCACCGAAAAGAGACCATCACGGTTACACCCATTTGGTATATTTTAATTCGAGTCTGGTGTCAAGTTCTCTACAACCGGATATTAAAAACTCACATCTGCCACATAACCACTGGCACGGCTCTCGAAAGTTTAAACCCTGTAGGAGTGTCCCAACTTAGCCCATGACAAGCTCACGATCCGCGGAGACAATCCTCCATCGCGGTACATCCGATCAGACTCGGGATCATGGTGCACAAGACATTTCGACAAAGGTAAAACAAAACCAGCAAGAGCACCCGGTGCATTGATACCCCGATAGGAGCCGTGCGTATCTCGTTCTTCAGACAACACCGTCTATGCAAAGTGGACGGTGGCCAAAATACCATCGAGTTTCCCTGAGGATGCACCTCCGACTGCTAGGTAGGTGGACCAACACTCATGTGGAGCAATGGCTTGAGGGGTTGATTAAGAGACCTCGGGGGCCGGCAGGTCCCTATGCAAGTTTTTAGTCGTAATTAGGCAAATGGTAAAACCAATGTTGGGACTTGCTGGAAGAGTTTTATTCAAAGAAAACTGTCAAGAAGGCACATAAACCCTCATCATGTTAGGGATGCAAAATCAAGGAACATAACACCGGTATGACGGAAACTAGGATGGGAATGCACATGCAAAATAGAGAATTTGAAAACACAGGATTTCTACCAATCTGGGTGTTTGGTTCACAAGAATTGGAACATCATAGGATGCAAAGAAGCAAGGTGAGATTAAGTCAAACCGCAAGAAAATGTACGGTTATAATGCTATTATGCTACTATCTATTAGTCTTGTACTTCATGAATCAGAATTTGAAAAGGAGGACAAGTGGATATTAAAATTACTATGGTTTCTCTTTCAAGGAGACACTAAAGGAACAAATCCTAAAGTTTCCATTCCTTTGAACCAAATGCATGAATAGTAGTACCATATAAAACTTTCCAATTCCTATGTTTTTCCTTCACTTTTCCTTTCAAGTAGTGGCAATTCTAGTAGGCAGGCTTAAAGAAGGAAAAGCCTACACTTCAAAAAAAATTTGTGAAACTTCTACTAATTTGGACCCAGGCCACTGCCCTAGTAGCTCAATTCCCAGGCTCATCTACAAATGCACAGCTCAAACACGCAGAGATAAATAATGATGGCATTCAAGAGAGTTCATCACGGATAGCTAAGTTGCCTGGTACCTCACTTCTTGTCATATAGTAGGAGAAACTAATCGTATTTCACGTTACTACGTGTGCTCAGTGGACAATATATATAACATGTAGAGTAAAAAAGCGATGCACCAAGTGTACAACCTCTTTGGCAAAGCCATGTCGATCTCAGCGTGATTGGGTTGGTCAGTGAGGATGCTTCGGCTGATTTGGTTATAGGAGGAGGGGAAGAAGATCTTAGGCGTTTGGAGATGGAGCCCGGGGTACTGCTCCGCTGTGATGGAGGGATTCGTCGTTGGAGCAGCTCCGGTGAGTTGTGCGACAACAAGGCTGAAGTAGGACAAGAGAGATAACGTTGACCAGAGTGGAATTCTAATAGCATCTCCAATAGATGACGTAAAATACATAGCCACAAAGTGCTCGATGCAAAATACATCACCCACTCATCTCTGAATTTGACTGTCATAACTGAATTTAACTGCCGAAACTAAATTTAATGGTCGAAACTGAATTTTGCTGTCGAAACTGAATTTTACTGTTGAAACTGAACGCACTAGTAGTAGAAAAGCAGTACCAGCAGCACCGCCTAGATAAGCAGCGCGTGCGAGAGCCGGGGCTGCTAGTCATGTAGCACCATTTCTGGTAGTAGCTGCAGGGGCTCGAGACAGAGCAAGATCTGTTGGTCGTGCAGCAGTAGCGCGGGCAAGAGTAGAGCAAAAGTGCAAGCAAGAGCAAGAGCGAGAGCAGAAGCGCAAGCAAGAGCGAGAGCGAGAGCAGAAGCGCAAGCAAGAGCAAGAGCGAGAGCAACAACGCGAGCAAGAGCAGACCATGCGAGGGACTGAGAGCAAGAGTAGATCAGCAGCGTGAGCGAGAGCGAAAGCAGAAGCAGCTCCCACTGATATGGACGTCACCGTAGAGGGAGCGCCGCCATGGAGGAAGTGGCCGGCAAGCGACTAAGCATTGTATGGTGGCTAACTTACGAGTACAAGAATAAGATGAGAAGCTACGCAAACGGTCGCAAACTAGAAATGATCAAGAAGTGATCCTGAACTACTTACATCCAAACATAACCCCATTGTGTTCTCTTCTCAAACTCACCCGAAAAGAGACCATCACAGTTACACAAGCGGTTGGTGTATTTTAATTCGAGTCTGGTGTCAAGTTCTCTACAACCGGATATTAAAAACTACCATCTACCACAGAACCGCGGGCACGACTCTCGAAAGTTTAAACCCTGCAGGGGTGTCCCAACTTACCCCATGTCAAGCTCACGATCGGCAGAGACAATCCTCCATCGCGGGACACCCATCAAACCTAGGATCCCGGTGCACAAGACATTTTGACAATGGTAAAACCAAACCAGCAAGACCACCCGGTGCTTCGATACCCAGATAGGAGCCGCGCGTATCTCATTCTCAGGACAACACCATCTATGCGAAGTAGACAGTAGCCAAAATACCATCAAGTTTCCCTGAGCCGGCACCACCGACTTCTAGGTAGGTGGACCAACACTCATGTGGATCACTGGCCCGGGGTTGATTAAGAGACCTCGGGGGCCGACAGGTCCCTATGCAAGTTTTTAGTTGTTATTAGGCAAATGGTAGAACCAATGTTGGGCCTTGCTGGAAGAGTTTTATTCAAAGAAAACTGTCAAGAGGGGCCCATAAACCCTCATTGTGTTAGGGACGCAAAATCAAGGAACATAACACCGGTATGATGGAAACTAGGGCGGCAAGAGTGGAACAAAACACCAGGCAAAAGACCGAGCCTTCCACCCTTACCAAGTATGTAGATGCATTAATTAAATAAGAGTTATTGTGATATCCCAAGATATCAATGTCCCAACATGGAACAACCTGCAACTTGCAAAGCTAAAAGAGGGGCTGAGCAAAGCAGTAACATAGCCAAACAACGGTTGCTAGGATGGTGGAAATGGTTAGAGGCTATTCATGGCATAATGGGAGGCTTGATAACAAGTGGTAGGAAGCGCGACATAGCGATAGCATCGAGACAACTAGCATAGCAATGATAGTAGTGAGATCCAAGGTAACGGTCATCTTTCCTGAAATCCCGCTAGGAAGAAGATCGAGTCAATGGAGAAGACGAACTAGTGTAGACGAACTAAGCGTAGTCAAATGAATCCTCACGATCGCAACGAAACAGGAAATATTGAGAAGAAGCACAACCGGAAAGAATCAAACAACATGGTAAACACGCAACACATAAATAAGGCATGATGCACATCGAAGAATGATGCATGACAAGGCTATATGATGCTACTCATGGCAAGAGATGATGCATACAAGAACACACGTCAAAGCAAGTTTAAATGAGGCCGGAAACTACATATAACAATTCCGGTAAGTCCTCACATACAAATTTCGAATTTGGTTCAGATCTGAATAACACATTATGTTGAAGTGGTTAAACAGCAAGTTGAAGTGCACCATGATGATCTACACGTATTTCTAGTCAAGTTACATATAAAGTTCATTTAATTCCGAGCTACGACCTATAAGATATGAGCAAAACAAGTCAAACATGGCATTGATGCAAAATGCATACAAACATGAATCAAACACACTCAAAACATGGATGCAACAATATAATATGAAACTACATGCAATTCTAAGCAAGTTTCATATATAGCATGCTCAAAACGGAGCACCGGTTAAACACATACACTCAAAACAAGTCAGAAAAACAATCTACCCAAAACAACAACTAGGCACTTTGCAATCATCAAAACAACATGCTACAGGAAACATATGAACTCCAACTTGATATGCACTCAAAATACATATAACATACTTCACATATCATTAATATTCAGGTTCATAAGTATCAATCCAAAATGATCAATACAAAATGCAACTTTATATCACAGATACATGACACTGAAAAACTTGGCATATGCATGAGCAGAGTTAATATGATGACATGTTGGAGGCAAGAGACAAAGATGCTACGGAACCTATATATAGCAACGAAGGGCATGCAATCAAAGTACACATAACAGAGAGCAAATAACATCAAGGCATCATATGCATATGGCTCATGAATGTTGTAACAATATCAGCAAGTGTAGAACAACATTATCATAGCACGTTTGCAAGCTTGGAACAGAGGTCATATGAATTCCAAAATTATAAACCATGGCATGTGGCAAAGTACTCATAGTGTACTTCAATTCAATTAATTGGAGAATCTCCAAAAGAGGCATAGATTAATTAATATCAAGCTCACAACATGGCATCATGAAGTTAACAGAAAACTGGAACTTCATTTAGGCAAGTTCATGGCAATGAAAACATATGCTATAGACATATATGACGCATAATATGGCATGGAACGATAGAGCATAACATGGTAATCAAAACATGTCAACTAGGCATCTCCATATTATGCATGGATTTGATGGTAGCATCAAGTAAACATGGCAACATAATATAACAGATTCAGACTTTCCAGAACATTAACATCAAGTAGCCCACTTCACAAGCTTGATGCACTCACCACAGGTCATATCATGTCAAATGGAATATAACAATGCAAAGATAACATGATTATTCTCCTAAAACATGTTTACGTTATGCTCAAAAGAAAAATCACAGAAAATGCTATAAAACAAACAAAAGGGGAAATTACAACAGTTTTCAGTAGTTAACATCAGCAAGCACTTTTACAACAGAGATTAACATGTCAAGCTACACCCTAACATGAAGAAAAAGCACACCAACTTGTAGAGCACTCTGATATGAACATTTTTACATCATGATCATCACCATAGGATCAACAGGGACAAATTTACAACACTCACAAGATGCCTAAATGATGTTGACAGGCAGCAGATTTTAGCAGTTTATATCACTTAGCAGTTTTGCAACGAACATTAAGACATCAATATGAACAGAAACCTGAATTGAAAATACACTAGGATGTATAGCATCAAGAGACGAATATTTTTACATATCATGCACTCCAAGCAGAGAAACGAGCACAAAGTTACAAGCATCACAACATGCACACATAGTATGATCCCTCAGGCGCTTGGAAGAATTTATACCCTCGGGAAAACTGGACGAGATGGTTCTGGGACGAGCCGGTGCGGGACGGGGGTGCGCATTTTTGTTTTCAGGACTGGTGGATCTCATCCACCCTGCTGTGGATCCGGCTCCCGTGGGCTCCGGCGGGGTTGCTGTGGCGAGGGGAGGAGGCCAGGGATGGGCATAGGTGCGCGGATCCGGCACCGGGCGGCGCGGGGAGAGGTCGACGATGCGGTGGAGGCTCTCACCGACGTCGGGAGCTTCGGGCAGCGATGAGGGGGCCGACAGGTCGGCTACGGCTTGGCAGGGCAAGGCGGCGGCAGGCGCGGGCTGCGGCAGCTGCGTGGCGTGGTGCGAGGCGGTGGCTGCGGCGCAGCAAGGCAAGGCGGCGGCAGGCGTGGGGGCAGGCGGTGCGATGCCGGCATATGGCGAGGACGGTGGTGGGGTTCAGGGTAGCAGGCAGGAGGCACGATGCGGCAGGGCGTGGGGACTCACGCACGCGGGGTGGCGCGGGGCGCGCCCGTTTGGCCCGGGGGCTGGCCGCGGATGGGCCGAGCGGGCCTGGTAGCGGGGAGGCGGCTGAGGGCGACGTGGCATGGTGGGATTGGCCCGGGTGCGGCGGCAGACGTGTCTGGCTGCGGCGGATGTGTCCGGCTGCGGCGGACGTGTCCGGTGGGGTTGAGGGGGTTTCGATCTAGGGTTTCCCCGAGATTAGAGGAGGGGAGGCTTATTTATAGGTAGAGGGAGCTTGGAGAGGGCTATTGAGGTGCGGTTTTCAACCACACGATCGTGATCCAAAGGCGAACAACATGGAGGGGTTTATATGGGCTAGGTGGGACGTGTGGAGGGGTGTTGGGCTGCAAAGAGAAAGGGGTCCTGCGGCTAACGCGGTTAACCGTTGGGGCATCAAACGACCTCCAAATGGAACGAAATTTGACAGGCGGTCTACCGGTGATGTACCAAGACACTCTTCAACTCTCGACCCATTTCGAGAATGTTTTTCTCCCGCTCATGAAATAAGATTTGGGAGGTGCAGCGGGCACGTGCTAGTGTGTCTGGGCTCAGAACGGACAATAGAAAGAACTGGGAGAACCTAGACGGATGCAATATTTGAAAACATGTAGATGAAATGCACATGGTGACATGGCAAGGTGCAACACGCAAGCGAATGACATGGCAACGACGGCGAATAACTGGATGGCATCTGGCGCATCGGTCTCGGGGCATTACAGCCGGCAGCACCGTGAGATTGAATCAAGAAGAAAATGCGGCGATTAGTGTAGAACCTCTTTGGTGGTGCCGATTAGGCCTCAGCTTCATCCGAGGAATCAGTGATGATGTTGTTCTTCCGGTTGTGCAGGTGAAGACAGCAGTGTGGGAATGGAGGTGGTGTGAAAGACGAGGGGAACTTCGGGGCAGCTCCTAGGAGGTGGAGGACGGGGTGGCTGAACCGACGGGACGACGAGATCGATGACAGATCCTCGTCCGATGCGGTGGATGAGGGACGTCAAGGTGTTGCTGTGGACGACGTCGTTGGGGAAGAGGCTCCGGCTAGGTGGTGGACAGAGGAGGGTGTGAGGCTTCGCGGGTTTTCGCGGCCTCGGTGTACAAATGGGTCAGCAGATGGGATGGGGGGGCATGGCTTAGGGACGCGCTTGTCCGAAATGTGGGGTAAGTTATGAAAGTACCTCCACCGATTTGAGCTAGGTGGTTCTTTCGGTTCAGGGTATCACGGGCATTTCGCGTGTCGGGATTTCGTAGGAGGTGGAAGTTTTCGCGCGCGTTGTAATTTTGGGATAGCAAGGTGCGGGTTGAGATGGAGGGAGTTTTCGGAGCACAATAGGACAAAGATATATCTTAAATATTTTGGGTGTAACAAGGCGCGGGTTGAAGAGGCAGGAATTTCGCAACACGATAGATAGAGATGCTAGCTTGAAATTTCGGCATAACAAGGCGCGCCTTGAAACTTCGGGAGAACAAGCTTAACGTGTATAAAAACACAATTTACACCTCATCACTAGAGAGAGCCATGTCCCGTTTTACTATATTACCTGAAATGCATTCAAATACAACAACAAAAAAACTAAAAAAATTGGGACGACAAACATAACGCGTACAGTACCAAATCAATTTGCACTTCCCACAACAATAAAAAATAATTTGTGTTGTCTAGCATATGGACTAAATTTGAGTACATTTTCCCTGTTTGAATGGATTGTACTCGGGTTAGTTATACAACCATCTAAATATTATCTTCACAACACATGACATGAATATGGGAGTAGTAAATTCCTATATAAATACGAACTACATTTACATACGATCTCAAATTCAAATATATGTAACCATCTTATGTTGAATTCAAATCAGAGTACATGTTTCTCTAGCTAGATGTTCGGGATCTAAACCATGTATGATACTACGTACAATGTGTTTAACATGCTCAACACACACACAAACACCATTTCGACTAGTAAGGTACACGTGCATTGTACGCATGAGATTTGGCAACCAAATTATATATAAATACCACATTATAGCATGTAAGCTTTGAGTCATATATGCATAATGTAGATGTTCATTTAATTCTTATAGTTAATCTCATTCAAAATCAATTAGTTTTTATTAAAAAAAAGATAATTGATTTTAAGATTCATGGAATTGTGCGTTGTAAAGCATAAAGTAAAAACAAATAATGGCAATTCATGTAGAACAAAAATATGGGCAATTATGATACGAAAGATTCTAGAACAAAGGAGAAGTGCTTGTGTTTTGAGGTTTGTGCATTATGCTTACGTTCAACCATGGAATCTTCTTGATTGTACATGTGGCAAAATCTGGTGCATTGTAGATGATATCCAACGGCCAGTAGTGCTAGGATGAAGGCTCCACACCTTCCCTTTTCATGTAAATTTAATGATAATAAAACCTTGGCTTCTTATGCTAATGGTATATATGATTACTGTGATATCGAAGGAATAGAAGAATTTGTTGCTTTTAAGGGTGCTTATGAAATTGAATCTTTGTTTGAAAAGTGTGAAAATTATGATGATGATGTTTACAGACATGGAAATTATGCTTAACTTAAATATTGATATGATAATTATGAATATAATTCCGATATTGATGCATTTTATTGAGAAAGTATCCGCTGTCCAAGAAGAGACTAATATTTTGCAGGAATCTATGGAAGCAGACAAAGATGACACTGTGAGCTCATTAGATGAAAAAGATGGCGAGGAGAGAGAAGAACAAAAGGAGGAAGAGCATATTAGCTACCCATGCCCTTCTAATGAAGTAACTCTTCAGCTCATAAATTGTTTAATGTCCCTTTGTGCTTACTGAAGGATGATTGCTATGATCCCGTGGATTCCTTTGAAATATACCTTTTTGATGAACTTGATGCTTGCTATGCTTGTGGCCATGATGCCATTATGAATTATGCTTCTGGAGATGAACTTGCTATAGTTCCTTATGTTAAGAATGAAATTATTGCTATTGCACCCACGCATGATAGTCCTATTATCTTTTTTTAGTTCTCCCAACTACACTATATCGGATATGTTTGCGCTTATTAAGGACTATATTGATGGGTTGCATTCTACTTCCATATGAGTATTTTGATAAATATAATATGCATGTGCTTGCTTCTCCTACTTGCAATTATTATTAGAGGGGAACTACATCTCCGCCCCTCTATGTTTCCAATAAGATAAGATTGCAAGAAACTGTTTATACTATGCATTGGCCTTTACTTCGTGTGCTTGAATTGTTCTTTTATGACATGCTGATGCATAGGAAGAGAGTTAGCCTTTATTTGTGCATGATATATGTTACTTTGTGCTCACTGCTTAACCACAAATCATTGTTAATTAAAATTTTCTTTGATATACCTTGGGATTCGGGTGGATCCATTACTTGAGCACTATATGCCTAGCTTAATGGCTTTAAAGAAAGCGCTGCTAGGGAGACAACCCGGAAGTTTTAGATAGTCATTTTTTCTGTTGTGTGCTTTTAAAAAGTTTATAAAAACAAAAATATAGAGGGGAACCTAAAAGTTTTCAAAAAGAAAAGTGAAAGTGAGAAAGACGAGCATTGTTAAAGTGGGAGCTTGCCTTGAAATTTGTTCATGCCCATGGAAACTTTGTGAACCTTGATTACAGAAACTTTTCAACAAAAATAATTATCCCCTTGTACAAATCCTTTGTACTATAAAAATAATGTGCCGATATTTGCCTTTAGAATGACTAGATTGCTTGTTTGGTTTGTGCAGTGCAAAAACAAAAACTTTGGCTGTTGTGCTTGAATTTTGTTTGTTAATTTTTTGGTCAAAAATTGGCACAAAGTAAAAAAGATATCAACATCCACACTATGAAGTCAATAATATTAGATGCATGATGAAATTAATTTTCATAACATATAATTTTAGTATTGGAGATGTTAATATTTATTCTATAAAATTAGTCAAACTTTACAAAGTTTGACTTTGACCAAATCTTATATGCGGACTGAAAAGAAATGGAGGGACTTTTTAAATATGGATGGAGTGGAGTAGTACTATGTTTATCTTAGCCTCGTAGGGCTCTCCCAGCGCTTACGCTCGCCTCCCCCCTTGCACCCAAGATCCCGCCATGGATAATCCCTTAGATCAGGATCCCGCGGGCTGCCCTCTCACTGCGGCCCGCATCACTGCCACCTTTGAGCAAAACCCACATGTGTTTCAAAGGGGATCCATTGCTCTGGAATCACAGATCGTTGGTGCCGGAGGACATGTCAGGGTTGGTTTTAGGTGGTGGGCAGCAAGGGCAAATTGGATCGAGGAAGCATCGCATCAATTGGAGACAAGTTCAAAGGAGCTGCGCCTGGCAAACCACAAGGCGGATGCGCAAGTCGATCTCAGGGGAGAGATGTTTAGGGATGTCAGCATCTGGCAGCGGCGCGTTGATTTCGAGCTTGGGCTAATGGTAGAGATCATATTCACGGAGTCGACTGCGGAGGAAAGAACGTGCATGCCTGCGGAATGGCATGAGCAGCCGGTGCAACTGTTCAAATGGGCGGTAGGAGAAGCCAAATCCCGGGACCAGTAGCAGCGGCGCGACTGGCATGCATCATAGGCAAGGTGAGCTGCCCACCTTCCCCACCAACGATGTAGTGACCTACTCAGTTGCTGCTGTAGTGAACTTGCAATGCCATATCGGTTTGCAACCTTGACAATCACTCCATCTATATGTATTGTATTCTTGTGAAAAATACTTGGTCATTTCGAAAAAGATGGTAATTGATTTATCACTAGTTTTTGCATGCTTGCTCGTGACAATCACCCGAAGCCACAACCAAAAGTCTCCATTGCATAATACTTATGGTCGGTCGCACCAACAGACGGTCGGTCGGACCCGCATCTCACCGAAGGGACATGCATTGGCTTGGTCTGACATGTACGACCAGTTACATCACTGACTTGTGCGACCACATTTAAGCAGTAGTACTTGAAATTTATGTTCCAGTAAACTCATCGGGAGACGTTTCGGGCCTCAAAACAAAAACCATCAATTAATCTTTAGCTTTTTCCCATCACATTCCAAAGTACTACAGTTTTATAATTAAGTGCAAACCATCTCACACCTACTACCTCCGTCCTGGTTTATTAGTCCTCTTTGTAATTTGTGTTAAATTTTTTACCAATGATTTAACTGATGAAATGTTAGTGCATGTTCATAAAATTATATTATTGGATTTGTATTTGAACATAATTTTTAGTGATATAATTTTTTATGACATGCATGAATATTTTGTTAGTTAAGTTTATGGTCAAACTTTGGTGCAGATTACAATAGAGACCAATAAACCAGGACACAGGTAGTAGTACGTATCAAACCTGAATGTGTTCCCACTATGCAGGTTTTAGTACTAGTGCTAGTACTAGGTTATACAAAGGGAACTACCTAGCCAAAAATTACTATACCTTCCTCGTCATAATTAAGTCTTTCTTGTTTGTCCGTCCTTGCCATGTCCGTTGTGAATAGCTCTAGGTCGAGTACTACTCGTAAGAAGGCAGCGGTGACAAAGGCCGTGGAAAAAAAGAGGGCTCGCCGCCTCGCAGATACCTCGAAAGATCTCTCACGGGCAGGCGAAGGCTCCCAGGAGCGCCTAGCCACGAAGGCGAAGAAGCCGAGCTGGCTGCGCTGGAGTCGTTATCCCTCGACGACATGCTCGAACGACTCAATAAGCAGAAGGAGTTCATCGATGGCTTGGTGGAGCTGCTGAAGGAGAGGCTCGACAACATGCTAACTGAGTTCAATGAGCAGGGGGGGTTGACTGCCGGCTTGGTGACGCTACTGAAGAATAGCATTGCCTCGGATAAGAAGGCGACTGGAGAAATCCTGCAACTTCAGGAGGACACTGTGAAGCTCCGGCAGGACCTCGACCTGGTGAAGGAGGAGAACGCCGGCTGAAATAAGCTGCATGAGAAGAGTAGTTCCTTACTAAAGATGTTGCACGCCCTTGTCATGGAACGGAAGGAGGAGCTAGCGATGCTCCACATCGAGCACCCGGCTGCTGTCAAGGTACGTAATGCGGCCATGGAAGAGATGATGAAGGCTCGCATCGAGAAATCTCGCTTCGTGGATAGAATGAAGAAGATGGTAGGGGAGATGCGCGAGCAGATGGAGGTCGTGGAGGTGACGAAGAAGCAGTTACAAGGCTGCGGGCAGAAACCGTTCATGTAGTAGAGAGCAGCACCCCAGACTTTGTGTGTGCGTCTTCCTTCTTTTTTTTTGGGGTGGGAGGGGGTAATCTTCCTTCTTCTTTTGCTCTTGTGTTTCATCTTTTGCTCCTATGTTTCTTCTTTTGCTTTGGGTATTTCGCCGCACGTTTCACGTTGTCTGCGAGGCATGAAAGAACAATGCTAATGATGAGCGGCGCCATGGGATCAATGACTAGCAAATTAGATCATTTTTTATCGTCATAACACACTAGGCTGCCATGTTTCGTGCTCCTCCGTCGTACTAGTACTCCAGTGGAAAACTTGAGTATAGTGCATGGTTCTTTGCTCCTCCTTAGGTCGTCGGCAACATTTATACGAGCAGTCAAATCAGAAGGCCCCGCCTTCCAGTAGTAACGAGCCGTCAAATCACAAAGGCCCTCGCCTCTCGTAAAATCGACCAAACGAGACTGCCCTGCCCTCTGGCATTTTAAATGTATACTTTTGTACAGTAGTAGTATCGATGGATTGCGCCATGGAGCAAAACTAACAAGATGAAATTAAAGAAAAAAGGTAGTAGATATAGAGAGCGCTCGTCGCTAAATTATGCATATAGTACTATTCAAAAAGCTACTACGTGCTTAGATGGGGTGCTAAATTCTACTAAAAGAGCTGGCATGTTGGTCTATAGGTATTTATGTCATTATAACATGGCAAAAGAGATTTGAGTAACAATAATGGTGTTCAGCTCAACACACCCCTCAAATAAAAATAAACACCCTGAAACTCTTTGACAACTAAATTGCTAGCGATATGATGCTGGCCATATATATTGTATGTATATAATGTGAAGAAACGAGTGGTAGTACTACCAACTACAAGATGAACTATAAAAATACTAGTATGTACATAACATAGTTCTGATGGGGGCTCAGCACAACACACCCCTCAAATAAAAAGAAGCACCCTGAAATTAAACTAAGCAACTAATCCGGTAGACACTCCAGTACAACCACCATGAGCAACAAAACTACCACCTTACTCGGACTCCTCGTCCATGTGCTCGACTTCGTCCTTGTTCCTCTTCCTCTTGGCCGATACTTCTTTGCTTGAACCGCACACTTGGCTCTCGCTCTTCATACAACCCATGTAGATATTAAAGCAATGGTAGGCATCCATTGCAGCATAATTGATGTGCTCTCTGTCTAGTACGTTCAACTGCCATGCAAGATGAAACTTGTGACGAGGTTTCATCAGTTTACTGTACAAAGTATCAACCATGGCTCCTGTCAGGGTCAGCATTGAAGGCCGGCGGGAGGACACCAGAATATTCCTCTAGAGGTCGAAGGGCTAGCCTACAACGAGGCCTATCCGACCCAGGACTTCTTTGTCGTTCATGAAGACAGAAACGAATTTGACTTTGCCTCCCCCAAGGAAGTTCTTAAATTCCTCGCACTCAACATCGGCATGGCATATGTTGTAGAGCAAACACAAGTTATGCACGCAAACCTGGATCACAACGGGCTTCTTCTTCTCTTCCGTCTTTAGATTCTTCTCTTTTCCCAGGACTGTAGTGTACTTAACATCTAGCCCAGCGATCCACTTGGCCTTTGAGTTTTCGAACATGCATCTGAAGCGAGCAAGGCATCCTTTCACCGTCGCGGAAGAACGGGTGTAGATGACGTCAAACTCATCACTGGTGATGGTTCTAACCTTGTACTCACTGCCGATCATGGAGTGTTGGGACACCATGTATTTGGGAGGAGGGTTAGGATTTGTGGAACTGTGTAATGTAAAAGGACGGGACGACTAGGAGCGAACTGCTGTAATGTTAAAGGACGGTCGGGGATGAGTAGGAGTTAACTGCTAGCTGTTTTTCGATTGTAAAAATGTTGAGTGGGGCGTGCGAACAGCAGGGCTTTCCATGCTCCCATGATACGGGCTTCTGAGAGCCCTTGGATCTGAGATCGAATGGTTGCATGGCGTGATTCTAGACCTATGAGTGAATATCCTATGCTGGAGGGTTATTCTGCAAATTTTCAGCAACTTAGCATGCAACCGTTTGATCTTAGATCAAATAGATGTCAGCAGCCCGTATCATGGTCGTGCATACCACGACCGTCGCCTCGCTCGCACAGTCGCGCCCTTGGAGATTTCATACGGCTATAAATGAGCATTTTTTTGCCTACTTCGCATGCATGAAACTACTTCCTTCGTCCAGGTGCGTTAGGCTATCTGATGTTGGCATGTCATACATAGTCATCACTTTGTCACTCATACAACAAGGTTAGGTGTAAGGTTGGCTATAAGAGTAAATTTTTTCCTTCTCTCTATCTCTTTCTTCGTACTCCCTCTGTTTTAGTTTACAAGTCTTGCGCGTATACCTAGGTTGTCAATTGTATCACCGTAATATATACTATATAACACAAAAATTATACCGTTTGAAAATAGAACATCTGAAGTTTATAATGGTATGTTTTTTGTAATACTATATATGACTTCTATTAGGTTGGTCAAATTGAAGACCTAGGGGTACACGCACACCTTGTAAACTGAGAGAGAGGGAGTATTATTTATTGCATTTGCCAAAAGGAGTAAGGAGCACAGTACTTGGCACCTGTATACCATGGAGGTGGTCAGGAATCAGGAGACTGACGTCGGTCGTAGCGCCGTAGTTAAAATGATAATGACAAGTCAAATCACAGGGCCCCACCTATCCAGCAGTAACTCGCCATCAAATCACACAACCTTACGTTTGCAGCAGCCTACTCCCTCATCTTCTCGCCTCTCTGTCGAACCGACTAGGCGGAACTGCCCCGCTTACCGTGCGGGAAAAGCTCCGCCCTCGACTTTTAAATATAATTTTGTATCCATGGATTGCGCCATGGAGCAAAGCCTCAAGAAAACTGCTGTAGACATGTATATAGCAGGCCCATCGTGTTCGCGTCGCACCCCAGACGGTTGGCCGGTCTGGCACGCCGCTCTCTGAATGGAATGCGCATCATATTGCGTTTGCACACACATGTGGGTCCACAATTGAGAACCAACCATAGGCACACTCCCCGGCCCCGCAAGTTGGCTGCGTTAATAGAAGAGAGAGACGACCAATAGTACTGGAGCAGTGTTCTACAGACGTCGGTGCCTGGTTGATCCCTGCATGACATGGAAGATCAGTTCATCCATGTAGAGTAGACTCCAACAGATGCCTGGATTGGCTATCATCTACATATCATGCAGGATGTGTTGTACAGGGTTGTAGTTCTGATGAGAAATTAAAAAAGGTTTCTTGTCATCTCACAATGTTAGGTGTCATGTGCTTCCGATCACTGCGAGGGTTAAATAGCGACAAATGAGTCCCTCCAAGGCGCTGGTCATTGGGGGCACATGCACGAAGACTACCCGGCTACCATCTAGGTCAAGTCGGCTATGTTAATTAGGATATCTATCGATGGAGCCCTTTCCTATGAGTTTATCTTTGATTTGAGCTTTTAACCTCGTCTAGTATGTGCGTTGGGATTCATGTTCTCTCCTTGGGGCGGTGAGGTTATGGTCTCTTGTCATGCAGCATTTTTTCATGTTATATGTTAATCTGGTGTTTCAGATCAAAATGACAACAATGCACCTCCGGGGCACGTGCATGAAGAGTTCTCGACAGTCATTGACGAGGTCAAGCCGGCTCCGGTAGATAAAATAAAACTACTCCACTATATAGGAAGGAGCCTTTGTGCTTGCTTGCTAGTGTTGCTCTCTTCACACCGTCTAAACATGACAGCGGTGTCCACACTCTTTCTCTGATCACCGCCGGTCACAGATCCAACTGGATCCTCTCCATCGGGGAAGGTGAGAAGGTGCAATGTTCACGCGGTCGTCCTCGGTGACGGCTATTACCCACTATCGGCGCATCCCGATCTGCGTGCCTTGCCATTCTCTCCCACGCAGCACCGGCTAGGGAGGGCCTCCAACCCCTTCATCCTTGCTGCCATAGTGTGGGCATATCCTGCCTCCCGGAGCCCACCTAGCAACATCCTGGTGACCCTCAGGTATAACTTCCTTTGAAACTAGCCTTGCTCTACTTCCCCAGTTCCTGACGTCACTGCATTTGTATCTTTTACTATTTCTCAGGCCCCCTCGTAGATAGGATCGGTCATTTGTATGAAAGCCACCTAAATTTTTACTATTAAGAGGTAAAACTAGTTCATGCAGTCGAATCTAGTACTACTTGGTTCAAACAGGGAAGAAAGGGGGTGGGGTGGGGGAAGATTTGTTACCTGAATCGAGGAATTGGTCAAAAGAGGAAATAATGGGGGCGAAAAGTAGCAGAGACTGGCTATCCAACTGGTCGGTTGGTCTAATAGGGAAATAAAGAGAAACACAGTACAAACTCAATATAAACCGATCTATTGGTTGAAAAGGGAAAGAAAGTGGGGACTGGGGGACAAGTCAACAGAGTATGTCCAGCACTAGATTTGCTAGCCTCACAAAGTATAAGGTTGCTATACCGAACAAAATGGGACCAACCGAGATATCCTGTTATGATGTTTGTTGCCCCGAGGCTCTCTTTTGTAATGCCACTAGTAAAATGTAGCAGTCGCACTGTTAAAAGTAAGGACACATTAAATCAATGTTGTTTTCAATGTAATGACTCCAGTAATATGAATCAATATGTTTTTCATGTCCTGCTAAATTTCACATTAAGATAAGTTGCTTCTTTTAATTAGAAATGCAACTGTCCTGGTCCGCCTACTCTCCCATGCCCAAATACCAACTCTTTAGCAGCTGTTAATGTAATGCTGCTGGTAAAATGAAGCAATGGCACCATTAAAGTAATGTCGTATTTAACGGTTTTCATAGTTAATCCTAATGCCCACACTAATATCTAGCAATGCTGCTGCTTTTGAAAATTGCTACTGTCCTTGTAGGATCGCCATTCAGATAAGGAACATGCTTCTTTTCATTTGATTTATGTTTCGTCACTTTTTAGTCACCCTCCTTTCCACCTAATTGTGCAAACAGAGATATACATTTCACATTTGATCTTAGTTGAACTACACAAATTATATCCAAATTATAGTTGAACATTCCACGAGCTTCACAACCAACCTTGATGTTGCTCAATTTTATTGCAAGTAATGAAGAAGAAGCTGCTAGCTCATGGGGCATTGCTTCATCTTAGGTGAACTGCACAAAAAGGTCCCATGAATTGAATCATCCATGTTGGTGACTAGTTTCATCCCTTCTATGATGGCGTTGACTGCAGATATGGTTCCCATCACGAGGTATGTTCCTTTTTGGCCTAACCATTTGCCAAAGATCCTGCATGTTGAGTCTGCTCTTGTGCTACTGTTTTGGCACTGCCATGATAAAGCAGTAATGTTATTATTTTGCACCTTACTCTAGTGGAACTATTAATTTGAGGCAATGTTTTGGCACTGTTAGTGCCACTGATTTTTTTTATATATCAAAAGAGGGTGTTTCCTACGATTTCATTAAAGAAACCCAACCATATAGAACAATTATGCGACAATATCTCAGTGTAAATGGGCAGTTATGCAACTACTACTAGAACAGACTAGTACTAGCAGGAGACAAGTTCGCCACATAAGCTAGGCAGGTAGGGGGATGCAGCACCAGCTCGACCAAGTTTGGGTTACAACCGAAATGCGACAACAGAAACATCAGAGGGAAGATAGGGGCTGAAAGAACCAGCTTCAGCATCCCAGTCTAAGCACCCCTGCCCTCGATCCTTGCGACGCATGCTACACCTCGCTTGCCACCTGCTCGACCCTAGTGCCACTGATAAAATGAAGTAATAATACAGTCAAAATAGAGCAAGTGTCCTCTATCATTTCATTTCCAATGTAGATAAAGAAAGTGCTTCTCTTTGTTAGTATATGTTTCATCAACTAGTCCCATTGTTAATGTTTAAGTGTTTCTGCAAACTGGGGTGCTTAATTTTAGTTGATCTGCAAAAAAATAGAGATTGGAATGTCTCAAGGCCCCTCCTTGTACTACCGTTGTACACTGATGTTCATCACTGGCAGAAGTGTATCGAGGAGAATTGGGTCGATTTCCAGTATGAGGCCTACCGTATGAGGCGTCGCAGGGCCCATCTCGCCCTCTCAGCATGGCATACTATGATACTATTGCAATATTTCCTTCTATTTATTAGTGTATGTTTCATCAACTAGTGCCACTATAATGTAATCATGCTTTTTCATTATCTGTGCAAACAGGGTTATTCAGCTGCATCTTGGTGGAACTGCACAAATGTATGGATGGAACCGACAGACATGCAGAGTGCAAGGTGTGCCAAGTAAAAATTACCGACACAAACCATGCTCCATGTAAGCATTGTCATCCACCACCATTAGTGGGATGTGTGGCTCTCTCTATGGACGGATCTTTCTCGGCAGCAAATCCTCTAACCAAATACTAGTAGCTTATATTGGCACTTTTCTAAGGAGTACTCTTTTCTGAAAGAAGCACCAATCTATTTTTCTTGATTCGTACACTATGTTATACGTTGCAAAAATAATATAATTTGAAAGTACATTCAGATATGAAGCAAACGATACAATTTTTGGTGACATGCATTTTGCTTCAAATACAGTACGTGCTCAAACTTTGACCCAGAATACGCAAACAAAAAAATACTTCCAAGACCAGCAAAACTCCTCTCTTCTTCCATCTCAAAACCACCTCCCCTCCTCTCCTATTCCAATCCAAAACCAGCGCCGCTCCTCTCCTGTTATAATCCAAAACTTGGGCCGCTCCTCTCAAATTCCATTCAAAAACCACCGCCGGCGAGTGAAGGTGCTGTGGAGAAGTAGATCGATCGAGGAGAACAACCGATACATGAGGATCGCATACAGTGACCCTGTTAAGCTAGATAGGATGTTGGAGATACAGTCTTGGTTTGACAACAAGGACCAACTAGCGGTGACAGTGACATCCACGGACAAATATCTGCAATAGAGCGAAAAGGCGGCGATACTGCCGAAGGGAGTCGCGCGGGAGTATATAGAGCTGCTCCTCTGGGCAATGGAGCAAACAGATTCACCGAATTCGATCATGAGGCACCAGAGGTGGAGTATCAATCCAAGATGGAGCACCCACCAGAGATTGAAGGATCGAGCATCTATTGGGTGCCGTTTGTGAGGGTGCCGTGCCAGAGCGAGTCAGTGGAGTCTTCGTCAACCGAACCCAACTGCAAGAGGAGAAAAGCAGTTGGCCCGACGACGCTTCCCCGCCATCCTCTCCCTCAACGTTCACATCATCTCACGGGGCGGCTGTCTGCCACCCAGGAATAGGAGGTGGTTCCTGATACATCTCCAATGTATCTATAATTTTTTATTGTTCCATGCTATTATATTACCTATTTTGGATGTTTATGGGCTTTACTTTACACATTTATATCATTTTTGGGACTAACCTACTAATCAGAGGCCCAGGCCGTATTTTTGATTTTTTGCCTATTTCAGTATTTCGAAGAAAAGAAATATCAGACGGAGTCCAAACGGAGTGAAACCTTCGGGAGCGTGATTTCTGGAATGAATGTGATCCAGCGGACTTGGAGTGGAAGTCAAGCAGTAGCCCAGGCGGCCACGAGGGTGGAGGGCGCCCCCTACTGGGTGCGCTCCCCTATCTCGTAGGCCCCCTCAGGTGTCCACCGACCTACTTCTTCCTCCTATATATACCCACGTACCCCAAGAACATCGGAGGCGACCACAAAAGCCTAATTCCACCGCCGCAACCTTCTGTATCCACGAGATCCCATCTTGGAGCCTTCGTCGGTGCTCCGCCGAAGGGGGAATCGATCACGAAGGGCCTCTACATCATCTCCAAGGCCTCTCCGATGAGTTGTGAGTAGTTTACCACAGACCTTCGGGTCCATAGTTATTAGCTAGATGGCTTCTTCTCTCTCTTTGGATCTCAATACCATGTTCTCCTCGATCTTCTTGGAGATCTATTTGGTGTAACTCTTTTTGCGGTGTGTTTGTCGAGATCCGATGAATTGTGGATTTATGATCAAGTTTATCTATGTGAAATATTTGAATCTTCTCTAAAGTCTTTTATGTGTGATTAAGTTATCTTTGCAAGTATCTTCGAATTATCAGTTTGGTTTGGCCTACTAGATTGATCTTTCTTGCAATGGGAGAAGTGCTTAGCTTTAGGTTCAATTTTGCGGTGTCCTTTCCTAGTGACAACAGGGGCAGCAAAGGCACGTATTGTATTGTTGCCATCGAGGATAAAAAGATGGGGTTTATATCATATTGCATGAGTTTATCCCTCTACATCATGTCATCTTTCTTAATGCGTTACTCTGTTCTTTATGAACTTAATACTCTAGATGCATGCTGGATAGCGATCGATGTGTGGAGTAATAGTAGTAGATGCAGGCAGGAGTCGGTCTACTTGTCACAGACGTGATGCCTATATACATGATCATGCCTAGATAATCTCATAATTATTCGCTTTTCTATCAATTGCTCGACAGTAATTTGTTCACCCACCGTAATACTTCTGCTTTCTCGAGAGAAGCCACTAGTGAAACCTATGGCCCCGGGGTCTATCTCTTATCATATAAGCTTTCAATCTACTTTTATTTGAATCTTTACTTTTCCTATCTATATTTTAAAATACCAAAAATATATTTATCTTATCATATTATCTCTATCAGATCTCACTTTCGTAAGTGGCCGTGAAGGGATTTACAACCCCTTTATTGCGTTGGTTGTGAGTTCTTGTTTGTTTGTGTAGGTGCGTGGGACTTTTGAGGAGCCTCCTACTGGATTGATACCTTGGTTCTCCAAAACTGAGGGAAATACTTACGCTACTATTGTTGCATCATCCTTTCCTCTTCAAGGAAAACCAACGCAAGCTCAAGATGTAGCAAGAAGGATTTCTGGCGCCGTTGCCGGGGAGGTCTTCGCTCAAGTCAAGACATACCAAGTACCCATAACAAACTCATCTCCCTCGTACTTACATTATTTGCCATTTGCCTCTCGTTTTCCTCTCCCCCACTTCACCCTTGCCGTTTTATTTGCCCTCTCTTTCCCAATCTCTTTCATCTTTCGCTTGTCTTTTTGTGTACCTGTTTGTCCCTATGGCTTTGCCTAAGAACACCGACCTTCATCTTATAAGGTTGGAAGAGATTGAATCCAACGTTAGAAGTTTTATGGCTTTGCAATTTGAGAATAATAATTTCTTCAGAAAAGAGCTTAAAGAACAAAACAGTTTTTTGGGGTTTATGAACAAAGATCTTGATGATATGTCTAAAGAATTTTATGGTTTGAACTCTCAAATTACTCGACTTGAAAATTCTATAGCCCAAATTTTTGATAAGCAAACTACCTTAGTCAATAAGATGGCTGCCAAACCAGAAAAGTTAGAAGAAAATAATGATGATGATCTTAAAGTTATTGATGTATCCCCTATTAGATCTTTGTTTTGCAATATGAATCTTAATAATGATGGGAATGGAGATGAGTCAACTTTAGTTAAAAGGCGTCCCAATGATTCAGAGTTTTTAGATCTTGATGCTAAATTTGGTAAAAGTGGGATTGGAGAGGTCAAGACTTTAAATAGCATTGAACCCACTATATTGGATTTCAAGGAATTTATTTATGATAATTGTTCTTTAGAAGATTGTATTTCCTTGTTGCAATCCGTTGTGAATTCTTCGCATGCTTATAGTCAAAATAAAGCTTTTACCAAACATATTGTTGATGCCTTCATGCAATCTTTTGATGAAAAACTTAATTTGGAAGTTTAAATACCTAGAAAACTTTATGATGAGTGGGAACCTACTATAAAGATTAAAATTAAAGATCATGAGTGTTATGCTTTATGTGATTTAGGTGGTAGTGTTTCCACAATTCCGAAAACTTTATGTGATATTCTAGGTTTCCATGATCTTGATGATTGCTATTTAAATTTGCACCTTGTGGATTCCACCATTAAAAAGCCAATGGGAAGGATCAATGATGTTCTCATTGTTGCAAATAGAAATTTGGTGCCCGTAGATTTTATCGTTCTTGATATAGATTGCAATCTTTCATGTCCTATTATTCTTGGTAGACCTTTCCTGAGAACGATTGGTGCGATTATTGATATGAAGGAAAGGCATGGAGGACTTTCCAAGAAATAAATTTAAATTACCTTATTAATCTATCATGCGAGCTACTTATGAATTGAGTGCCAAAGATGGCACTACTTAGATCTATCCTCGCTTTTATGCCTAGCTAGGGGTGTTAAACGATACCGCTAGTTGGGAGGGAACCCAATTTTATTTGTGTTTTTTGTTTTTGCTTCTGTTTAGTAATAAATTTTGCATATACCTTGTTTTTAGATGTGTTTTATGTTTTATTTAGTGTTTGTGCCAAGTAGATCCTTTAGGATAACCTATGGTGATAGTTAATTTGATTCTGCTGAAAAACAGAAACTTTGCATGCTCGAAAATAATTTTGTTAATTCACAGAAACATTCTTTTGCGTTTATTCTTTTTTATGTAGATCAATAGACAAATTTCCTAGGACTTAATATTTTGGTAGGATTTTTAGAGTTCCAGAAGTATTCGAGAGTTACAGACCACTACAGACTGTTCTGTTTTTGACAGATTCTGTTTTTCGTGTGTTGTTTGCTTATTTTGATGCATCTATGGCTAGTATTAAGTGGTATGAACCATAGAAAAGTTGGAATACAGTAGGTTCAACACCAATATAAATAAATAATGAGTTCATTACAGTACCTTATGTGGTGGTTTTGCTTTCTTTCACTAACGGAGCTTATGAGATTTCCTGTTGAGTTTTGTTTTGTGAAGTTTTCAAGTTTTGGGTAAAGATTTGATGGACTATGGAATAAGGAGTGGCAAGAGCCTAAGCTTGGGGATGCCCATGGCACCCCAAGATATTCAAGAATAGCCAAAAGCCTAAGCTTGGGGATGCCCCCGGAAGGCATCCCCTCTTTCGTCTTCCTTCATTGGTAACTTTACTTGGAGCTATATTTTTATTCGCCACATGATATGTGTTTTGCTTGGAGCATATTGTAAGATATTAGTCTTTGCATTTTAGTTTAACACAATCATCCTTTCTGTACACACCTTTTGGGAGAAGCCCACTTGAACTAGAATTTATTAGAATACGCTATGTGCTTCACTTATATTTTTTGAGCTTGATAGTTTTTGCTCTAGTACTTCGCTCATATCTTTTAGAGCACGGCGGTGGCTTAATTTTGAAGAAATTGTTGATCTCTCATGATTCACTTATATTATTTTGAGTGTCTCTTAGAACATAATGGTTTTTGCTATGGTTATAAAATTGGTCCTAGAATGATGAGCATCCAAGTTGGGTATAATAAAAACTATCATAGGAAGTGAATTGGAGGCTATGATCAATTTGATGCTTGATAATTGTTTTGAGATATGAGGATGGTAATATTAGAGTCTTGCTAGTTGGGTGATTATGAATTTAAAGTATACTTGTGGTGAAGTTTGTGATTCCCGTAGCATGCATGTATGGTGAACCGCTTTGTGATGAAGTTGGAGCACAATTTTATTTATTGATTGTCTTCCTTATGAGTGAGTGGCGGTCGGCGATGACCGATGGTCTTTTCCTACCAATCTATCCCCCTAGGAGCATGCGCGTAATACTTTGTTTTCAATGACTTTTAGATTTTTGCAATAAGTAAATGAGTTCTTTATGACTAATGTTGAGTCCATGGATTATACGCACTCTCACCCTTCCACTATTGCTAGCCTCTCTTCTGCCGCGCAACTTTCGCCGGTACCATACACCCACCATATACCTTCCTCAAAACAGCCACCATCCCTACCTATTATGGCATTTCCATAGCCATTCTGAGATATATTGCCATGCAACTTTCCACCGTTCCGTTTATATGACACACATCATTATTGTCATATTGCTCTTTGCATGATCATGTAGTTGACATCGTATTTGTGGCAAGGCCACCTTGATAATTTTCATACATATCACTCCTGATTCATTGCATATCCTGGTACACCGACGGAGGCATTCATATAGAGTCATATCTTGTTCTAAGTATTGAGTTGTAATCTTGAGTTGTAAGTAAATAAAGGTGTGATGATCTTCATTATTAGAGAATTGTCCCAGTGAGGAAAGGATGATGGAGACTATGATTCCCCCACAATTTAGGATGAGACTTTGGACTTTAAAAAAAGGAAAGGTCAAAAAAGAGAAAGGCCAAATAAAAAAATGAGAGAAAAAGAGAGAAGGGACAATGCTACTATCCTTTTTACCACACTTGTGCTTCAAAGTAGCACCATGATCTTCATGATAGAGAGTCTCCTATGTTGTCACTTTCATTTACTAGTGGGAATTTTCATTATAGAACTTGGCTTGTATATTCCAATGATGGGCTTCCTCAAAATTCCCTAGTTCTTCGTGAGCAAGCGAGTTGGATGCACACCCACTTAGTTTCTTTTGTTGAGCTTTCATACATTTATAGCTCTAGTGCATCTGTTGCATGGCAATCCCTACTCACTCACATTGATATCTATTAATGGGCATCTCCATATCCCGTTGATACGCCTAGTTGATATGGGACTATCTTCCTCCTTTTTTGTCTTCTCCACAACCACCCTTCTATTCCACATAAAGTGCTATGTCCATGGCTCACGCTCATGTATTGCGTGATAGTTGAAAAAGTTTCAGATTACTAAAGTATGAAACAATTGCTTGGCTTGTCATCGGGGTTGTGCATGATTAAATAATTTGTGTGATGAAGATAGAGCAACAGCCAGACTATATGATTTTGTAGGGATAACTTTCTTTGGCCATGTTATTTAGAGAAGACATGATTGCTTGATTAAGTATGCTTGAAGTATTATTATTTCTTATGTCAATATGAACTTTTATTTTGAACCATTTGGATCTGAACATTCATGCCAAAATAAAGAAAATTACATTGAGAATTATGCTAGGTAGCATTCCACATCAAAAATTCTGTTTTTATCATTTACCTACTCGAGGATGAGCAGGAAATAAGCTTGGGCATGCTTGAAACGTCTCCAACGTATCTATAATTTTTGATTGTTCCATGCTATTATATTACCCGTTTCGGATGTTTATGGGCTTTACTTTACACATTTATATCATTTTTGGGACTAACCTACTAATCGGAGGCCTAGCCCGCATTGCTATTTTTTGCCTATTTCAGTATTTCGAAGAAAAGGAATATCAAACGTAGTCCAAATGGAATGAAGCCTTCGGGAGCTTGATTTTTGGAACGAACGTGATCCAGAGGACTTTGAGCGGAAGTCAAGCAACAGCCAAGGCGACCACGAGGGTGCAGGGCGCCCCCCCCCCTACTTGCGCGCCCCCTATCTCGTGGGCCCCTCAGGCGTCCACCGACCTACTTCTTCCTCCTATATATACCTACTTACCCCGAGAACATCAGAGGAGACCACAAAAACCTAATTCCACCGTCGCAACCTTCTATATCCGCGAGATACCATCTTGGAGCCTTCATCGGCACTCCGCCGGAGGGGGAATAGATCACGAAGGGCCTCTACATCATTTCCAAGGCCTCTCCGATGAGTTGTGAGTAGTTTACCACATACCTTCGGGTCCATAGTTATTAGCTAGATGGCTTCTTCTCTCTCTTTGGATCTCAATACCATGTTCTCCTCGACCTTCTTGGAGATCTATTCGATGTAACTCTTTTGGCGGTGTGTTTGTTGAGATCTGATGAATTGTGGGTTTATGATCAAGTTTATCTATGAGAAATATTTGAATCTCCTCTTAATTCTTTTATGTGTGATTAAGTTATCTTTGCAAGTCTCTTCGAATTATCAGTTTGGTTTGGCCTACTAGATTGATCTTTCTTGCAATGGAAGAAGTGCTTAGCTTTGGGTTCAATCTTGCGGTGTCCTTTCCCAGTGACAGCAGGGGTAGCAAGGCACGTATTGTATTGTTGCCATCAAGGATAAAAATATGGGATTTATATCATATTGCATGAGTTTATCCCTCTACATCATGTCATCTTTCTTAATGCGTTACTCTGTTCTTTATGAACTTAATACTCTAGAAGCATGCTGGATAGCGGTCGATGTGTGGAGTAATAGTAGTAGATGCAGGCAGGAGTCGGTCTACTTGTCACGGACGTGATGCCTATATACATGATCATGACTAGATAATCTCATACTTATTCGCTTTTCTATCAATTGCTCAACAATAATTTGTTCACCCACCGTAATACTTATGCTATCTCGAGAGAAGCCACTAGTGAAACCTATGGCCCACGGGTCTATCTCTTATCATATAAGCTTTCAATCTACTTTTATTTGCATCATTACTTTTCGTATCTATATTATAAAATACCAAAAATATATTTATCTTATCATATTATCTCTATCAGATCTCACTTTCGCAAGTGGCCGTGAAGGGATTGACAACCCCTTTGTTGCGTTGGTTGCGAGTTCTTGTTTGTTTGAGTAGGTGCGTGGGACTTTTGAGGAGCCTCCTACTGGATTGATACCTTGGTTCTCAAAAACTGAGGGAAATACGTACGCTACTATTGCTGCATCACCTTTTCCTCTTCATGGAAAGCCAACACAAGCTCAAGACGTAGCAATCCCCCCCCCCCAACCCAATAGTCGGGCATGTTCTGAATTGTCAGGAGCAGCTTAGGGTTGTCAGTATTTGCAGGTTGTGAATTGTGTTTTGTGTTGTGTATTTGAGAGTACTTTCAGATATGAATGTCTTTTGAATTTAAAATTTAGTGCATTAAAAATATGAAGTATTTTATGAATTCTAGAGATCTATTATTAGAACTTAAAAATGTAGTTTGATATAAAAGTGCAGACAATGTGATTCTCAGAGAAGAAACTGCAAGTTTCAGTTTCAGATAAGAAACTGCAAGTTTCAGAGGAAGAGCATTTATATTAACACGCCATTTTCAAACAGGGATAACATCATGTTGGAAGTTTTATTCATGGTTGAAAATGGAACTACCAGCCAGTTAACATCATGTTAATCAACATTCATGCATAGCACATCTTCATATGATGCACAGTCAATAAGATATGTTGTTTTCAAAATGCCCACAATGTCGAGTGTGTGAAAAATAGATAAAATGAGGGACGAAGTTTTGGCAAGTGTTGGATGTGGTGTGCTTAGATGACAATGGGGACCCACATGTCAAGAATGGCAGAGGAAAAAAAATTTGGAGATACTTTCACTACATCAGGTGGAATCGAACCCGAGCGGAACAGTGGTCGGGTAGTGTCACTTGGCCACTCGGCTAGTTCAGTTGTTTCGGTAGAAATAAGGCACAACATCTACCATTACTGTAGCATACCCTCCCCAGCTCCGGTGGTTTGTTCTCCTCCTTCGCCTTTGTGCGCTCGCCATGGCGCCGTTGTCTGCCGTTGTGAACATGCTGAACAAACAAGAGGAATCTGGAGAGGACTGCATATGGAGAGGCAGACAGTCGGGACCCACCAGGTCTATGGCCGTACGCAAGCAAGTGCCTCATTGAAAAAAATACTTCTGCCTAATGCTATACTGACGTTGCGGCCCACGGGTTTGTCAACATAGTTATTTTTTGAGGTGCTTCAACATAGTTACTAAAGGAGATAAATTTACATCGAAGCCGGGGAGCTGGCAGGTGTCATTTATTATCAGTGGGCAAGCAAGTATCAGTTGGGTTATGGGCTGCCCCGTCTAGGCTTTCTTTTTTAAAATGTGCAGCCCACGACATGATGGTTTGTATTTTCTTTAGGGACGTCATGTATCGACTGTCTTATGGACCTCCCATCCTAGGTTTTACTTTTCCTGAAACATCCGCATCCCAACTTATGTATTTTTTTTGAAGAAAGCTCAGATGTTTGTTCTATTTTTCTATATAAGAATATGAACGCCAGGTCCAACTTATGTTTCCCTTCTAACTATATTATATATGTTTATATTATTTTATATATTATTATATATTATTGTTATTGTCATCATATATTTAACAGATACTTACATATATAAGAAAAAAATATCCCATGTCTTATTAACTTATAAATATTTTTTTAACAATAAAATCCTGGATTTTTTTACATTAAGGCAACGAAAATCCTGGTGATTGTGTACAAAAGCTTGGTAAGATTTAAGCACCAATGTAATAGTAAAGCACTTATTATTTAAATATATTTAATACAAAATGCTCAGCCCCTGTTTATTGATAACCCACAAGTATAGGGGATCGCAACAACTTTCGAGGGTAGAGAATTCAACCCAAATTTATTGATTCGACACAAGGGGAACCAAAGAATATTCTCAAGTATTAGTAGTTGAGTCGTCAATTCAACCACACCTGGATAACTTAGTATCTGCAGCAAAGTATTTAGTAGCAAAGTAGTATGATAGTAATGGTAACAGTGGCAAAAGTAAAGATAGCAGTTTTGTAGTAATTGTAACAGTAGCAACGGAAAAGTAAATAAGCGAAGCACAATATGTGAAAAGCTCGTAGGCATTGGATCAGTGATGGATAATTATGTCGGCTGCGATTCCTCATGTAATAGTTATAACATAGGGTGATACAAAACTAGCTCCAGTTCATCAATCTAATGTCAGCATGTATTCCGAATATAGTCGTACGTGCTTATGGAAAAGAACTTGCATGCCATCTTTTATCCTACCCTCCCATGACAGCGGGGTCCTAGTGGAAACTAAGGGATATTATGGCCTTCTTTTAATAGAGAATCGGACCAAAGCATTAACACACAGTGAATACATGAACTCCTCAAACGGTGGTCAGTGGGAGAGCTCTGGTTTGAGGAGGCTAGGGGGGCACAGGCACGGGCCTGCAGGAGGTCACGGGAGGAGGCTGTGGGCTCGTCGTGAAGCAGAGGAGGCCGCGGATGCTGACTGCTGGTGGCACACGGTGGCGGGGATCGCGAGGACGAGCTGGAAACAGAGGAGGTCATAGGAGGTCGACGTAGCATAGGGACTTGGCGCGGGGTCTTCGGGCTCCGCCGAGGTGGCGAGGTTCGGCAATGACGGGGATGACCGGCTGAGCTGCTGCTCCGGTTGGCGTGGCAGCGAGGCAAGGGAGCTCATGCTCCTGGACGACGGGAGGCTCAGGCATGAGCAGGGGAGGCTGGGCTTGGAGGCGAAGCGCTCGATCCACTCGGGATTGAGATGCTCGGGTGGCTGCGCAGAAAACCAGGGATCTGGTCGGGGCTGCGGTTGGTGGGGATGGATCGTGAGGGGAAGAAATATAGCGGCTGTGGCCCGGATGGGATTGGGTAGACTAGGGTTAGGGTAGGCTGATATATATAGCAGGTGGTTAGGTTAGGGGCTACCTCGTCCCTCCGATCGAAATCCGACAGTCGAGAAAATAATAGGTATGGAGTCCAAATAAGAAAACGGAGGTGTTTTATATATGTTAGGGAATGATCCGGACTCATCGGTAACGACAGACCGATTCGGGTTCGGGACAACTTTCGGATGCGGGGGAGGGGTCTGAGTAAAGTGTAGAGAGGGTCAAACGGTCAGAGAAGAGGGAATCGAAAACCCGGTTGGACTCGGATCGGTTAACGAAGGCAAGGGGGGAACGTGACAACTATGAACGGATGCAAGCTTTATGAAAACATGTATATGCAATGTGAATGATGACATGAGATGAAATGCATGACATGAACAAAATGCAAAACAAAAGACAAAAACCCAACCACGGAGGAAATAACATATCACATAGCCGGAAATGGCAAGAGTTGGAGTTACGATTATGGAAAGTTACATCCGGGGCATTACAACTCTCTACCACTACAAGAGGATCTCGTCCTGAGATCTAGAATGGCATCGGAGAGAAATGGAAAAGGAAGAGAAGAGATAAAACTAAGTTGCTTCTTCGACCAATGAGTGAAACCAAAACACCTTGAGAGGTTGAAAAGTTGAAAGAAATAACATAATAGAGTTGAACACAATTGAGTGCACTGCGGTAGAAAATAGAAACAAGAAACACCATGTGAACCTTGGAGGTTGCAAAGCTATCGACGACGAGTACAATGGACAAGAAGGAATTGAAACCACTCTGGTTGAAATGAGATAAACAAGGAAGAACAAATTCGGACAACACTCCGTTTGAAAAGAGATGCAAGACTTGATAGGATGAAAAGAACTTAAAGAAATGACACAACATTCCGGTTAAATGGATAAGCATGAAAAGAACATGATCCTCAGTTCGAGATGATGAGTGAAGAGAGCAACATCATAATGCCTCCGGAAAAAAGAATAGAAGATAGATCATTGGAATAACAGAATGGAGAAGAAAATGCCAACTTCTGCGACAAATGAGCTTGGAAAGCACCCTTCCAAGTAGGTTATAACAGAGTTGTTGGAAAACCAACAACGAAACTAATAAGCTTGTAGTGGGCTTATGGAAAACACCTCAAGACTATGAGGTGACAACGGGCCACTAATGGAAATCATTGATTTGATTGAGAGCACCAAAGAGATGAAACACTTCTTCACCGAGATGAGAAGGCGAAAATTGGATCATTGATAAGCACCACAAATAGCTACATTCCTTAGGGAAGGTTGTAGGTGAGATAGAACCCAATATAACTCCAACAAAAGATTGATTGGTTGAAAAGATCTCTTAAACGAACAGAAAATGATGGATTTAAATATGTCAGTCTTGAAAACTTGTGAATCATGAAACATGAAGGAAAATTATCAAGAATGACATAACAACGCCTCAAAAGATAAGGTAGGAAGAATTGCACTTCGGATGCAAGATGAAGAATGCTTGAACTCCTCAAAACAAAACATGTGTTGGGCACCATGTTTATTTTAGAGTATAGCTTGGGTGATCTTAACTTGAAGAGAAATCTTGAAGAACAATTGAAGAATGAAAATAATCCTTGACGAACCACCATGTAGAGCCTCCATGAAGAACTCTGGTAATAAAAGGATGATAAAAAAGAAAGACAAGTTGAAAACACAAGGTAAAGCCTTGCGAGAAGGAGCTTCGCGACAAGATAATGCGGAAAACTTGGAACTCCGGAAAAGAAAAGATGAAGCATCTCGAACCGAGAAAAATGACATGATGAACAACTCTGGAAAGAAGAAACTAGATTACTTGGATGAAACAATAATAAGAACTACGTTATGCGTATCCTTCACCAATTTAAATTGATGACAAGCAACGGATTTGGCATACTACTTATTCTCGTAGAAAGGATTAAGAGAGATATAGCGTAAACTTGAGAAGGTATAGATGGAACCACCAGTGGGATTTGGAAACAACGAATGAATTAATATGATAACGAAGGAAGTGAAATCTTGAATGAACCACCGTAAGAATTGAAAATGAAAGTAGCAAATGCACAATTCACCGGGAACTATTGGAAAACGAATGAAGATACTTGAGGGGATTTAGATACCTGAGAACAAAGAGATCAGGAACTGATTAGAGGATATTTGAACGATGCACCGATAAGATTTGGAGAACGATAGCTACACGCTGAGAATGAAGAATTATGACCTGATGGCCTTTGGAGGAAAGAAATGGAAACAACTCATGAAATGCTCCGGATGGTAAGAAAAGAATTGTCCCAATCAAAAACAATTATGAGGATGGCATGAAGCTAGAACTATGAATCTTCAAGAGCATGGACCCAGATTTTAGGAGAAATCTCTTCCTCGGTCTTCTATGTTGAGATTGATGATGAGAAACACCACCATGAATTGTTGAGATACTCCGGGAGAATGAAAAACAAAGAAGTCTAGCCCACAATGAAAAATAATTTGAAATTGATCTTGGAAAACATCTGACTGATGATATTCATTCTTACATCAAACTTTGAAAAGAATTTGGGAATGGCTTCAGGAAAAATTAGAAGAGTCAGATAAGATCCTGGAAAAAAGACCTGTGGGTTAGGGTCCAGTCAAGAGAAACACCGTTGAAATGATTGATTTAAAGGGGGATTGCGCCGGTTGAATTAAATGGCTTGAATGAGATAATAATCTCAAAATAGTTTGAACAGATTAATAATGGAAAACAGGAATCTTCTAAGATATCTTGAGCACTCCGTATATGAACTGGGAGAGGTGAATAAATAAGAGAGCCTTGGATAGGAAATTCACATGGGAAGATATGTGAAACAAAAGGAAGAGATATGATCAACACCGAAACTCGAAATTAAACCACTAGAGAAGAAAAGAGATGAAGAATAATGAACTTGAAGCTCCGTTAGTATCTTCCTGAGAATCACCGGATAAGAACATTGACGGAAAAGAATGGACAGACTTCCCATTAATTAAATGGATACCCGATTAAGAAATCTGAGTCGTTGAAGAAAAAGGGTGGGAGGGCGGGAAAACAAAGACAACTTGGGAAGGATGAAACAAACACCATTGAGAAAACTTAGAATTGATCTCGCAAATGTTGAAATGATCGGATCCACTTGAAGAAAAGCACGCCGGTTGGAGAAGATTTAACATGATGACCTCAATTATCAAGAAGGATTAGTATTCACATAGCAATATGAGAACACCGTTTAGGAAAGGTATGGATTCAACATTTGACTTCGAAGCAACTTGAATACCACAAATAAAACAAAACAAAGAATTTGTTTTGCAGAATAAGCCGGAAACAAACATATGATAGAGACTTCGCTCCAAGTTTTCATGGTGGGGCCCACACGGGCTTGATCGTACAGCACCATCATGTACAAGGCAGTGCACATGACATATGAAGCATCCCCGAATCAACATAGCCAAGGATTCTTTAAGACACAATGAGACCACTGTGAAAACGATCGTGGCTAGGTGGACCACTAGACGTCGAACCCCAATCTCATATCATGCATCTGTCGGAAAGAAAAAACTAGAGCTACTTGAATTCCCACCTATAAAACTCCCAAAACTTTCTAGTAATGCAATCTGGTGTTGGGGATACAGAGGAAGAAATATATATCTCACCCAAAACTAATAATCCCTACATCCAAGTTGTATCCATCCATCAACACATAACCAAGAAACCTTCGGAAATCATGTACCTCAACCTTCGAAAAGCATCTGTTATACGAGCTATGGCAATACTCCCGATCTCCCGCCCCAGTACTAGGTGGCGTCGAGGTTATCTCACCAACAACTGCATAAAAGAGATTTTTGATGTCGGCAAAACTCAGGTATTCCAGAACTGTAAGGATAAAATTGTGACGACAACACCTCGGAGCTCAACTCCTCGGGACACTGCCACAACCCCGAAATGTCAGGAGGCACCAAGAACAATGTTCTCGTCACAAGAATATCGGAACGATCCCAAGATACCCGCGTGATCCTAAAAAAATTTAGTGAAATTTGAGGAGAGGAAAGACAAAACATCTACGTCAGGAGACCTCACCAGAGCGATGAAGGGACTGAGGAGTAAAAAGAATCCTACTCTTCGATATATATATAATCCTAAGACTCAAAACATTTTGCTCTAGACTCAATAATGCCAGCGATTCGATCAAGCAGGGGGCTCCTAAGTTGGGGATGGCTCTGATACCAACTTGTAACACCCACGATGCGGCTTTGTCTCTCATGTGTCGAGGCACGACTTAGAGGCATAACCGCATGATGGTTTTGTCACAAGAAGGGCCATCTTCACACAATCCCATGTAATGAACAAGAATGGGATAAAGAGTTGGCTTACAATCTCCACTTCACAAAATGAACATATAATTCATACATCATTAGAGCACACACATAGTCCGATCTACGGATGAAGCCAAAAGAAAAGAAGAAAACCCAACTGGTAGATCCCCGATCGTCCCAACTGGGCTCCACTACTGATCAACATGAAACGAAACATAAGAATGACCAAGATCTTCGTTGAGCTCCCATCTGAGCTCGGTTGCATCACCTGCACTGGTATCATCAGCACCTGCAACTGTTGTGATAGTATCTGGTGAGTCACGAGGACTCAGCAATCTCAAAGCCCGCGAGATCAAAACTATTTAAGCTTATGGGTAGGAAGTGGGAATGAGGTGTAGTTGCACCAAGCACTAAGAAAATATGGTGGCAAACATACGCAAATAAGAGCAAGAAGAGAAGCAACCGAACGGTCGAGAAGCTAGAAGTGATCAAGAAGTGATCCTGAAACTACTTACAGAAAATCATAACACAAAGACCGTGTTCACTTCCCGGACTCCACCGAGAAGAGACCATCACGGCTACACACGCGGTTGATGCATTTAATTAAGTCAAGTGTCAAGTTCTCTACAACCGGATATTAACAAATTCCCATCTGCCACATAACCGCGGGAACGGCTTTCGAAAGTTTATACCTTGCAGGGGTGTCCCAACTTAGCCCATTATAAGCTCTCACGATCAGCGAAGGATATTCCTTCTCCCGGGAATACCCGATCAGTCTCGGAATCCCGATTACAAGACATTTCAACAATGGTAAAACAAGACCAGCAAGACTGCCCGACTGTGCCAACAAATCTCTATAGGAGCTACACATATCCCGTTCTCAGGGCACACTGGATGAGACATCCTACGAGTAAAACCAACCCTCAAGTTTCGCCGAGGTGGCCCCGCAGTCTACTCGGTTCGGACCAACACTTAGAGAAGCACTGGCCCGAGGGGTTAAAATAAAGATGACCCTCGGGGCTGCGGACCCCAAGGGAGGGTTATAGGTTGTTAGGCAAATGGAAAACCAATGTTGGGCCTTGCTGGAGGAGTTTTATTCAAGGCGAACTGTCAAGGGGTTCCCATAAACCTGACCGCGTGAGGAACGCAAAATCAAGAAACATAACACCGGTATAACGGAAACTAAGGCGGTAAGAGTGGAACAAAACACCAGGCATAAGGTCGAGCCTTACACCCTTTACCAAGTATATAGATGCATTAATTAAAATAAGAGATATTGTGACATCCCAACATAATCATGTTCCAACATGGAGCAATCTTCAACTTCACCTACAACTAACAATGCTATAAGAGGGGCTGAGCAAAAGCGTTAACTTAGCCAAACAACGGTTTGCTAGGAAAGGTGGGTTAGAGGCTTGACATGGCAATATGGGAGGCATGATAAACAAGTGGTAGGTAGCGCAGCATAGAGATAGAGCGAACAACTAGCAAAGCAAAGATAGAAGTGATATCGAGGGTAATGGTCATCTTGCCTGAAATCCCGATAAGAAGAAGAACGAGTCCATGAAGTAGACGAACCAACGTAGTCGAACGAATCCTCACAAATGCAACGTTACCGGAACTATCAAGGAGAAGCGCAATCGGAAAGAAGCAAACAACATAGTAAACAACCACCACATAAGCATGGCACAATGCACAACCAAGTATGATGCATGTCCGGTTTAATGAGGCATGGCATGACAAAGTGCACAACAATACTACAAATTAAGTGGAGCTCAATATACAACAAGTTGCATACTGACAAAACACCACATTGACATATTTAGTTTAATATCATTTATGTACCCAACAATATTAAATGTGGTTAAACATGGCAAGAGGTGAAGCATAAGTAAACTAACTATTTAGGCAAGTTTAAATGAGGCCAGAATAACAAACAACAATTCCAGAAAATCCCCATGAGTAATATTCGAATTTGGTACTGTTCTGCCCTAAAACATATTTTAATGTTATTAAACAGTAAAATAAAGTGCACCAAGTTATTCTATGCATTTTTCTAAACAATTTACATATAAATTCTATTAAATTCGGAGCTACGGTTAATTAGTTATGAAATAAAGCATTTTAGCATGGCATTTAAGCAAATTAATGCAAACAGCAGTTAAACATTTTTAACATGGATGAAAGTTGCATATTTGAAACTAGACAAAATTCTAAGCATTTTACATATATGAAGTTTTTACATATGGTGCATAGTTTGTGAGATATTAAATGCATGATCTAGAGGGACTATTCTGTAAATCTGTAAACTCCTGGATAATAGCTAAATTCACAGAACTGAAAAAAAAACATGACACGGGCCAGATATGGTGGGTTGGGGCTCTCACCATGGGCCAAGGCCCGGTCGGTGGAGAGGCCAAGGCAGGCCGGCTGACTTGGTGCTGGGCCTTGACGAGGCAAGAGGAGGGTCAACGTGAGCGCTTGGGCAGAGCAACTCGATGCAGAAGAGCCATTGCTCGTCTCCCTCGCTCGAACGGAAGGAGGCAGCACTAGGGACTCGCGGTAGGGCCAGCAGGCGCGGGACTTGGATCTCGGGGAGGATCCGGGCGGCGGTGGCTTGCAGCCAGTGCGGGAGGTGAGGCGGATGAGCAGCTCCGGGCCGGATCCAGTCCATGGCGGCAGCACAGGAGAAGCTCCTGGAGAGAAAGGGTGGCAGAGAAGTTGAGAGGAGAAGGAAGGAACCAGAGGAAGGAAGGGAAGGGACGGCGTTGTGCTCATCTGTGGCGGGGAACGGTGGCTTGGGCGATGCAGTCGGATCTAGCAACTGGAGAGCTCCGGCTTGAGGAGGCCAGGGGGGCACAGGCACGGGCCTTCGGGAGGACAAGCAGAGGAGGCCGCAGACGCTGGCTGCTGGTGGCACACGGGGGCGGCGATCGCTAGGACAAGCTCGAAGCAGAGGAGGTCGCAGGAGGTCGACGCAGCAGAGGGACTTGTCGCGGGGTCTTCGGGCTCCGGCGAGGTGGCGAGGTTCGGCAACGACGGGGACGACCGGCTGAGCTGCTGCTCCGATTGGCGTGGCAGCGAGGCGAGGGAGCTCGTGCTCCTGGACGACGGGAGGCTCGGACATGAGCATGGGAGGCTGGGGTTGGACGCGAAGCGCTCGATCCACTCGGGATCGAGATGCTCGGGCGGCTGCGCGGAAAACCAGGGATCCGGTCACGGCTGCGGTTGGTGGGGATGGATCCCTAGGGGAAGAAATATAGAGGCGGCGGCCCGGATGGGACTGGGTAGACTAGGGTTAGGGTAGGCTGATATATATAGCGGGTGGTTAGGTTAGAGACTACCTCGTCCCTCCGATCGCAATCGGGCGGTCGAGAAAATAATAGGTAGGGAGTCCAAATAAGAAAACGGAGATGTTTTATAGATGTTAGGGGATGATCCGGACTCATCGGTAACGACAGACCGGTTCGGGTTCGGGACAACTTTCGGACGCGTGGGAGGGGTCTTTAAAGTGTAGAGAGGGTCAAACGGTCAGACAAGAGGTAATCAAAAACCCGGTTGGACTCGGATCAGTTAACGAAGGCAAGGGGGGAATGCGGCAACTACAAACGGATGTACGCTTTATGAAAACATGCAGATGCAATGTGAATGATGACATGAGATGAAATGCATGACATGAACAAAATGCAAAACAAAAGACAAAAGCCCAACCACGGAGGAAATAACATATCACATAGCCAGAAATGGCAAAAGTTCGAGTTAAGATTATGGAAAGTTACATCCGGGGCGTTACACCCCTGGCCTTGATTCTTTCACCAGTATTTTTATATTTTCCAAAAGTTATCTCCATTGATTTTCAGGTTATTCCGAGAACTTTTGTTTTCTGCACAATAAACAACACCATGGCAGTTTTGCTGAAAATAGCATCAGTCCAAGTTAGTTTCATTCAAATCATGCAAATTAGAGTCCAAAACAAGGGCAAAAGTGATTGGAAAAGTAGATACGTTGGAGACGTATCATTTATTTTTGGATAACATTGTTGCGCCCAACCCAACATTATATTAGAACCAGCCCAGCAAAATTGTGTATTTCGAGAAAGTGCAAATGGGTTATAATTATTTAGAAAAAAATAAAGGGGCTGCATGGATGCTACATTATTTGTTCAGCCAGCCCAGGAAATTCGTGTATTTCAAGAAAGTGAAAATGGGCTGTAGTTTTAAAAAAATGGGTCGCATGGATGCTACATTATTTGTTCACCCAGCCCAGCAAAAAGGATCAAATGGACTGTAATTCTAAAAAAAAGGATCAAATGGACTGTAAATTCTGAAAAAATGGGTTGAATATGTGCCACATTTTTGGAGGCTGAAATGTGGGCCAATAGGTCGAAGCCAACACAAGTTGTTGACAACTTAGTCAATAAATGATTCTGACATCGATAGCCGTTGGATTTACACCCAATAACCGGCATCCATCTTCAATCTCTCATCTTCTTCCTCCAGCACCGCTGGGACCACCTGATCGCGCCTACTGCTGCTAGCAGCTCTACTTAGCATGCTTCACTATGAAGCACTACCCCACCGCCGGCCAGGCCATCCCTCCACCCCTCCAGACCTCCTGTTCTTCTCCATCGACTGTCGAACCACGTTGCACCAGAACTAGTTAACCCTCGTACACCTCTCCGTCTGCGACTACACTCTTGCACCTTCCCATATCCGGCTCGTTGTTGTCCGAGGCCTCGCCGTTGTCCACCACCTTGGATGCGCTCGGCATGGCGAGGTTAACACAAAAAAATGAATACTCCCCCTGCTAGTTGGGACCCACCATGGTGGGAGGCTGACTTGTGGGCCTACTAACTTGACACGGACAGAGGGCTTTGTCAACCTAGTCAACATGAGCGATTCTAACTCCAGTGACTGTACGATGTCCATCCAGCGGCTGTAGTGCTTCTTCAACCTCTAGTATTCTTGATCCAGCCGCCCAAACCAGTGCCAGTCGTGCCACCTGCTCCTGCCTCTTGTGGCCGGCTTCGCTGCTGCGCAGGCCTCACCACCCCACTCTACTCAAACCTTTGGCCAAGCCATCCTTCTACTCACCCACAACCCCTGTTATTCTGCAGCGATGACAGCCTCACACCGCAGCTGAACCAGGCAACCCTCATACTCCTCTCAGCGTGGGCATCCATAGCCGCGTCTTCCCCGGCTCCGCGTCGTCCCATTCGTAGGCCTCGCCATCGTCCACTGCCTTGGTGTTCTCGGCGCGGCATGGTCAATGTGATCAAGGAACGACTTCCACCAGAAGAGTATTGTATGTGGAGAGGCTGACAGCTTGGTCCACGGCCGCAGTAAGGAACTGCCTTTTTATTATGCGCAAAATAATGATTCCTCCACCTGACAGCAGGGACCCATCATACGGGCCACCGTATTTAGTGAAAAAAATGTTTCCCCCCGATTGCTGGGACCCACCAGCTACATCTTCGCATGCAAGGAAGTGCGTCCATATTACGGGCAAAAAAATGATTCTCCCCCTGACAGTTGGGACCCACCAGCAATAACTTCGCACGCAAGGGAGTGCCTTCTTATCCTCCATGACAGTCAGGACCCACCTGGTCGAAGCGAACGTAGCGTTGTCATTCTGGTTGCGAATGTGCACGTACATACTGGCCGATCGATCTTTCTGCAGGCTATATCAATGAACCATGGTCAAGTAAGGAAGGGCACGTGTCGAAGTAGAGGCATGGATGTAGCATGTCACGCAGTCCCGTCAATATCGTGTACATGTACGTACAGCCAGGGTGCAAGAAAGTAAATACGGACATGTACGTACATACGGGCGGGGTCTCGAATGCCTACTCATGCATAAGTACGGCCAGGGATCATGTACATGGAGAGGCAGCGGAGAGCGGCGATGGCGTCCTGTTCATCGGCAACCAACCGGCTGGGTCAGAACGGAGAAACTGTGTCATCATGTAAATCGGGAGGCAACGGAATGCGCCGTGTTCATCGGGAGCCAACCGGCTTGGAGAGAACAGTTGAAACAAGGACTGGTGTACCACAAAACAAAGCAAACGGCCTTTAGTTCGACCGCCTATGGTCGAAACAGCATCCTGTTCACCGGAGGGTCGGGCATACCGCAAAACGGAGGAAACAAACTAGTCTTCCACCTCCTACGGTTAAAACGGGGTCCTGTTGATCGGGAGGAGTGTGGCATACCGCAAAACGGAGGAAACGAACTTCTCTTCAACCTCCTATGGCCGAAACAGGGTCCTGTTCATCGGGAGGGGTGTGGCGTACCGCAAAACGGGGCTCCATGGGCTATTGTTCATCCACCGTCTACAGCCTCGCTCCAGCCTCCATGGGCTACTATTCATCCACTGCGACATCCTCCAGCCTCCACCTGCGGCTGTTCGTGCATGGCGTCTCCCTCCTCCCTCCACCAGCTATTGTTCATCGATGGTCTCCTGTTCATCCAACCTCAACTGGCTACTATTAAACCACCCCTCCACGGGCTACTGTTCATCCAGCCCTCCACTGGCTACTGTTCAACCAACCTTCCACGCGGTCCTGTTCATCCACCCCCAACTGGCTCGATCGAGGTCCTGTTCATCCAGCGCCAACGTGCTCTACTACCACGGGGTCCTGTTCATCCAACCGGCAACAACGCTCACTGTTCATCAAGAGGTAGCAGGTGTGATTGGCTTCAGTTAGCAGCAGTAGCGAAGGACTCGCTCGATCGGGTTCAGTTAACAGCCAGGGATCGATAAATCACTCGGGTTCAGTAATGCATAGCCAGTACAATTGCTCAGGTTCAGTTGGAGAACACCTCGCTCGGGTTCAGTGAGAGCCCAACGCCTCGCATCCATGCATGTACGTGTACGAGAGAAATGCGCAATCCCTCCGTGCATCACTCGGCCCCGACAACCCATCGTAACCGGGAACTCCCCGATATTTTCCTCGCCCTCGATTCTACCACGGGTTTGTCCATCATGGATGGCCCAAAGAATGTCATGCAACTGTGTCTCTGGCCCTCCCAGGAAGAAAAGCCCATTTTCTGTCATGATGTTTTGTCATAGAAGTAGGAGCCCACCACATCTATGATGATACCGGGTTTTGTCACAGTTTTTGTCATAGAAGTGTCATAAGCATGACAGGAAAAAATTCGTTCGGCCCACAATGTCACGGATGTGTTGTTTTTTTGCAGTTAACACCTCCTAGAAAATGGGTATGTAAGCGAGAACTCAAGTCCATGTGTTGTTCCGGTTTCCCTTATGCCTAAGAAAGATGGTAGTTTCTGTATGTGCTCTGATTGACGTCCCATTAATGTTATCACCATTCGGTATCATCACCCCATTCCATGCCTTGATGACATGCTAGATGAGCTTAGCGGTGCCACTATTTCTCAAAATTGATATTAAAAGTGGCTACTATGAAATTCACATGCAAGAGGATGACAAATGGAAACTAGCTTTCAAAACTAAGTTTGGTCTCTATGAATGGTTAGTCATGCCCATGGTCTTATCTCAAGCGGCTAGCACATTTATGCGCATCATGCATTATGTCCTTCAAAAATATATTGGCATTTGTGTTGTGGTATAATTTGATGATATACTTGTGTTTAGTCAAGCTCTTGAAGATCATGTCACACATCTTCGAGACATCTTGCAAGTTCTTAGAAACGAGCGACTTTATGTACACATGGAAAAGTGCACCTTTGGTGTTGATAAGCTTATTTTCTTGGGCTTTGTTGTCTCCTCCAAGAGTATTCAAGTATATGAGTCTAAGATTGACGTTATTAAATCTTGGCCACAACTAACCAACCTGCAACAAGTGTATAGCTTCCTTCGATTAGCCGATTTCTTTCATCGATTCATTAAGGTTTTAGCACTATTGCATCACCATTGCATGCATTGAGTAAGAAGAATGCACCATTTTTTGGGGAACTTCCTAAGATACCGCATTTAATGAGCTTAAAAACTTGTTTACAAATGCTTCATTACTTGCCTTAGCCAATTTTGATAGAACATTTGAAGTGCATTGCGGTGCTAGTGGTAATGGCATAGGTGGCATGTTGATGCAAGAAAAGCGATCCATTGCATACTTTAGTGAGAAACTTTTTGATGCACAACTGAACTATCCCATATATGACAAAGATTTATATGCTTTGATGAGAGTCTTGCATGTTTGGGAACATTATCTTTGCCCACGTGAATTTGTCCTACATACGGATAATGAAACGCTTAAGTATCTTAAAGGTGAAGCCAAGTTGAATAAACGACATCCTAAATGGTGTGAATTCACTAAATCTTTTCTTTATGTCATTATGTACATCGAGGGTAAAAAGAATGTAGTAGTGGATGCTCCTCCCTGCAAGTGCATATTAGTTACTCAACTTTAATTGAATCTTATTGGTTTTGAGCACATGAAAGACTTGTATGTGCACGATACTTTGTTTGCGATTCCTTATGCCAAATTACAAGATACCTATTTTTGGGAGCGATATTATCTCAAAGATGGCTATCTTATGGGGGCTAACAAACTTTTTATACCTGAGACTTCTTTTCAATTGTTGCTTTTGCAATAAGCTTATGTTGGACAACTTATGGGACACTTCGGCCGTGACGAGATCTTTGCCACGCTCTCCAAAAACTACTATTCACTACTGCAGGATGCTGCTAACGCGACACTAGGATCAGAGACCCTTCAACAAAACTGTGTGCGATGCAATAATCGCAAACGATGGTGTAAAAAACCCTTCAAAAAGGTGCAAAACATTTGCGATGACGGATGCATCAAACACGGTTCAGATTTTTGTTGCGTGTGCGATTCAGGGCATACGGTTCAGTTTAATTAATTGTTCGTGATGAGGAGTAACAAAAGAAACAAGATGTCAGATGAAGACGTGTGTGATGTAGAGCATACGGTTCACTCGGATGAGCTATTTGTGATGAGGCGGAACAACAGAAACAGGCATCCAGATGAAGGTGTATGCGATATATGGCATACAGTTCACTCGGATGAACTGTTTGCGTTGAGTCAATAGAACAGAAATGATTCAACTTAACAAGATGTGTGTGATACGCGGCAAACAGATATGTAAACGGAAATGTGTGGGAAGACCGATAACAACACAGGCGATTCCTGTAAACAAGCCATGCGTGTTGTGAGCAAACGATTGCTAGTATACAATTGTCAGTGATTGATGAAATCATCATCGACGGGTTCCATTGTTTAGTCCGTGTGCGATGTGATTTGCTCTGTCTATAGAGCATCAACATATATATCCTTAAAAAGATAGCATTGCATAACCAAATTAAGCATACAACTACACAAGTGACCACACACATAATATTTTCACACACCAAAGTAAGCAATTGCATGCATACTAAACTAGGAGAAACGAGGATCTAATTATCTACTTCTCGTTGCGACGATGTTTGCCATTTCTCTGCTTCCTGCTGGATCCCTGGCTGTTTTGGGGAAGGAGGCACTTCTCATGTCAATGATCCGCCTATACATGTCGTAGCACGTGTACGCCTCCTTGGCCTCATACATGACGTGAGCTTTGTCGAGTTTCTCCATCCAGGCCGAGTGCCAGGCACGCTTGTCCTTGTTGCAGGAATCCTTCATGTCTCTGTAGTAGGGGTCGATGATGGCCTCGGCAAGGTGAACCAGTGAGTCCTTCTCATGCTCCTTGTTGCCCCAGATCTTGTATTGGCCCTCGATGTCTACAAGATTCTGACAGGCGATGCCTGAAGTCTTGAGCACCTTGACATCATTGGTGATATCCACTGTAGCGAACATGTACTGGGGGTTGTTGACAAACCTGGTGAGATTCTCACATGGCCTTGTGGCCAGGCAGTAGTGGTAGACAAGGACATGGTTGCGCACGCACATATGAGCAACGACGACCTTGAGACAAGACCCGGCATGAGTGCAGGTGTACTCGAGGTCAAACCCGACCACCTTGTACTTCTCCTCGGCAAGCAACAACTCCATGATGTGGATGGAGTGCTCCACCCAGACCGGGTTGTTGGTGTACATCACCGAGAGCTCCGTGAACCTTCTGTAGGTGTCCACCACGACATGCATGGTGAACTGCTTCTCATCATCGACAACCACTCGGAGTGCCATTGGAGCCGCGCATGATACCCTCTAAGAACTTGTCGTGGTGGGTGTGCTTCTTGCAATGGTGAGGCGCGATCGAAAGGTTGAAGAGACACAAGAGGCTTAATTGGCCGCTGTAACAAATGAGGGCCAGTCGGCCTGTAATCATCACGTCTTGTCACGGCGTTCATAGAGGAGGATTCTAGTGCACGCTTGACAACAACGCACCGTAGTTTGACCACGCGTGGGTTCGAAGAGGCGCCAAATGTATCATCGGTGAGCCTATTCCCGCGCTACCGCACAGTTTACCGCACAAGCTTCCTGCCCGGCTTGGTTTGCCATGCGAAGGCTAGAAGAAGGACAAATCGTGGGTGTTTATTGGCAAAACGCTTTGTAAAACCGAAGTGTGTGGAATGACTTTGGTCATAAGTTTACCCATGGGTGATGAGATCAAAGTTACATAGAAGGGTGATGATGGACACTCGAGTGCGTTAATTAATTCTGCACTCTACAGGGCACACGAAGGAAGAAACCAACTATGTGCAATAATGTCGAAGATCGCAGTCGAGTTAGCTATACAAATGGTGTGCTATGAGATTGACAAGGTAAACAGATTCTAGAATGGTTAATAAAATCAAATCGAAGACCATTGCATATTAAAGTCAAAATAGTGCTACAAATATATGAGTCTCATACGATGCCATTTCAACGATTGTACCACAAATGCTCGAAATATTACAAGGTTCTAATTCCAGAGTTATATGGCTCAAATTCGAAGATTACAAGGTTCAAACTGATATTAGAAATGAAATTCAGCTCATCAGCTACAAACGCTCGCGCTGATCCGCTGAACATGGATATCAGAGAGGTTCAAACTAATATTACCACTTCTAAGTCTAGTTCGAAACCTCACATCTTTTGCAAAGGGTCAGCCACTAAGAAGTCATGTATGGGGTTGACACGATGAGTTCCAATTACTCTATCATCTGAAGTTCCAAAATGAAATTCAACATTTTTGGAGCCTATTCCATTCTACCACAGGCGCCCACGCTGATCAACAAACCATTCATTTTTGCGAAATAAATGTAGGGCAAACCTCATTACCTTCAGCACCCTTGCTCTGACAACAAAGAACCTGGCGGATATAATCTCCAGTAAGGTCCCTCAATAGGAGTTCAAAGTAATTTCTGAGAGATGCAGATCTACGCATTCGACGTGATTGTTATATTGTAACACATTATCCACCACTGGGCCTAATCTTATCTGCAAAAGAAGAAAACATGTTAGTGCCTAGATGCAGTTTTGAACAGTACTGCAGGCCTATTTGGTTTGCAAGATTTGTAAAATGCACTAACATGCCATCTTCGATCTGACATGATTAACATGGGCATTAACATGCCATCTTCGATCTTCCCAAGATGTTGGAGTGGATGAAAAGTTCCCTAAGAAAACTAGTACAGATGAATCCAAAGGAGAAATGCATATGGACTGTAACCATATGGATCAAGCATTGTCATTGTAAACTTGGAAAAGGAGACATGTATGTACTGAAATCCTATAAAAGAATCCTTCAGAAACCATAGTACATTGTCACTGTAAACTTGGAAAAAGGTGTCACAAATTGAACTCCCTTATGGTTAACATTTAATAGGAAAGGAACATCACTTCGATATATAGCTTCTCCAGGCATGGAAAGCATCTCACTAAATTGAGAACTTTCAATGTGTGCAATTTCACGGTCAAGCTTGTCGGAATCATTTTCTGAATGACAGACGAAAAAACTTCTTCAAAATTAGAAATAATGTTGATTTGTAGAAGGAGAGGTAGAAGGCGGCTAGTGTATTGAACGGGTGTGGATCCAATAACAAGTTCGGAGTATTTGTCAGACGAGTAGCCCAGCACTGTCAATTTTGGCTCAAAAATGACATCGATTCATGTTGGACCTACTTGATCAAGTACAAGTAATCTCTCAAGTGCAGGTGTGTCCTCAATGAGCATATCGTGGTACACATCTTGTGATGTCTTCCTGCCGAACCAGCAACACACATAAATAGTCCGGAGAGTCTTGGAGGTGATGTGGAATGTACTCAACCCATTGATCGCCTGAAGACGAAGGTACTCGAGTGCAGTACAGCAATGGAGCAGGCTCTCCATGTCACCATTTGAGAGGCAGACAAGGACGAGCTCGAGGTGCTTCAGTCGTGGTAGAATAAGAGCAGGCGGGTCATGAAGGGGGGATGGCAGTTCCTAAACTTGGCGACGCGCAGCGTGGGCGCGAGGCAGAGCGCTGACGTTGGCAGCGAGCGCATATGCCCATAATCAAAAGTGAGCTCCTCGAGCTAATCTAGGGCGTGTGATCAGAATGAGTCATCAAGCTTGGCTCGGTCCCTGCCGTTGGAATGGAACTTGCCCATTCTAAGGCCTTTCGTTGGGCCAAGGTGACTGCCGAGGATCTTGGAGAGCGCACCCAAGCTTTTGCGATTGCCATGGCAGAGCTCGTGGGTATCGATGAGGTCGAGAGGGGTGGAGTTTCATAGGGGTGCCACACTGGGAAAGGACGGTTGTCCATGCCCCATACTTGATTGGGAGGAGGGAGATGATGACTGTCAACATATCATCGGGGAGGCTGCTGATGGAGTCTAGGCCTGCTGGAGTCGCTTGCGGTTCTAGCTTGCCCCATCTCTGCTTGTTGGCAGCCATGTTCACCACCTCCGGAGTCTCCTTGTCAGCGGCGCTTTCTGATAGAAATGGGAGTACAGGGAATATTTAGTTAAAATAGGGCAATAGAAAAGTGTAGTGGTAACTAGAAGTTATTAGGTAGGAATATAGTAAGAAAAGGGAATAACAATTGGTTGCTTAAATACTACACAATTCATTTGACATTGCTGGGTAAGTCAACATGCAAATAGTTGAAAAGAAAATTTACTTCGAACAAAGTCTGGACGAATGATTTTGTCGGGGAAATTAGCATATATCTCATGACCAGGCCCTTTTATGTGCAGTGCAAGTTTAGTGCCAGCTTTCAGTACATAAAACTTAGAAATTTCTTCCCAAAATCCAGCGCCAAAATAGGAGTCACCACATTCATCAAGTTTTACAGTAGCAACAATTGTAAATCCGTCGTTTGTGTGCAGTATGACATCCGTGCAGCCTTGATCTATGTAAATGGAAAAATTGTGCACTACATAATCTGTTGCATAGCAAAGGATGCGGTGTAGAAAATGGTAGGATTGTTAAAGAAAATACGGTAACATGCAAATATGGGCCCAAACTGAAAGAACTGTACATCAGTTGAAATCCAAGGACAAAAATCTATAATTAAACAGATAGGGTAAACATGATGTCATGGAAATATGAGAGTAATCGAAAGAACAATACATCATTAATTTTCCTAATATAGAAAGAAGAGGGGGGGGGAATCCCCTTTGACGTATATGGTGCATGTGGCACCTTTTATCCAAATGTAGCAATATTTAGAATATGTTCAGGAAAGTAGGCCATGCCAACCGATTTAGGGTGAGATTGAACATACCATGCACATCCTCAAGCCATCTGGTACGGTGAGATGGAATCTTTCGCGGAGGTCGCAGAGTCCTGATGTGTCGGCGCACTATACACTTTGTGAATGACAGAAAACCCTCAAATCAGCTCGAATAAAAATGAATTCACGGTGATTTCCACTAGGGTGATTAAAGGAGGCAGATGAACTGGGATAAGAGATGAGATAATATCTCATTAAATTAGTTACCTTGTCGTCCATGAGAAAGAACCCTCAGTACGGCAGATTCCCCAACCAAGCGAAGCTGGGTCGACCGCGAGCAGCGTTGAGAAAGTCAATGGCGATAGGCGGCGGCAAGCGGAAGTGGGGAAATGCGGTGGGGTTTGCCGGCAGCCTGGCAGCGATGGCAGGCGTCGAGCTAAGTGGTTACTTCTGCGATAGGCGGTGCCATGCATAGACGCGGAGGATCTTGTGCAGGTCTAAATGGGGACCGGAGGTAGGGGGTGGCGGGAGGGGGTGAGGGTTTTCGTGACGTGGGGATGGCGAGGGTTTTCTTTTTTATTTTTATAATTGGTTGGTGAGGGTTTTCTAGCCCACAAAGAATTTTGGATGTAAGGGTTTGCTAGAGCCAATCATGTGTGATTGACGCAACAGGCAAAACAAAAGTCATTACACATGGTTCCAATTTTGGGAACCGTGTGTGATTGACGTACTACCTCCGTCCTGGTTTATTGGTCCCCTTCATATTTGTACCAAATTTCGACCAAATATTTAACTAAGAAATGTTTATGCATGTCACCAAAATTATATCAATGAACACTATGTTCAAATACGCATCCAACGATATAATTTTTGCTGACCTGCACTAACATTTTGTCAGTTAAATCATTGTTCAACATTTAACACAAAGTACAAAGGGGACCAATAAACGAGGACGGAGGTAGATTCCATCAGCAGAACTGATTGCATCCATATCCCAAAGTTAGACACAAGGAAACATAGATTAAACATACTCAGACATTGATAATAAGCAGACACGTACACAAGCATAGTTCAACCGTCATTAAGCATGACCAATCGTACATAGTTCGATCCCACATCTCATCTCACATGCTGGCACGATCCTGAAGCTTCTCCAGGTACTCGGTGTATGCGCTGTGCGCCACCCTGCGAGAATACTTCTGCTTGAAGGAGCCAATGGCTCGTCCTCTTGCATGCACCAGAACACTTTGATATGCGTCATGAAGCTTGTGGTTGCAAAATGGGCATCGATAGCCGCCGTCCCAGGTCCTAATACACTTGTTATGCATTCCTGCATAAAGCTCCCTCAGGATTTGCCTCTTGTACCTCGTATGGACATCTTCATCCTCGTTGTCCACATCGTCAAACAGCACCTATACAAATAGTAAAAAAATGTGGCATTAAATTAATGGATACAAACTAATCACTAGCGAACATTTGGAAGTTGCCAAAAATTGGCATCAAATCAACGATTACATGCCGTGAAGTAGGATTAGGAATTTATGGCTATTTATTTATACATATCCAGATACTATGGTTAGATTTTTAAGCACATTCGTTTATGTACAGACCAATCTTGGAGAAAATAATGGCACAAACATATGTAGGTCATTCAAAATCAATTGTCAAGTCCTAGCTAGGAATTATTAGCACGAACACTAATGCTAGTCGGATTACTAGCAGAAATCATTTCCATAGATGAAACAACTAACCCCTTATCACTTGTACCATTCAAACAATCAATACACTACACGGATCTAATGAAAATTACTCAGATTTCATGGATTGGGAGAACATAACCATAGGATTTCTATTCCAAACAGGGGGAGGCAGGAGTAACCAGAGAAACCCTGAGATCTATTTGACACATAAATGGGTATAGATGACTAACCAGTTGTCCATCATTGTCAGAGTCGTCGCTGGAGTGGTCGTCAGAATCGTCGCCCGAGTCGTCATCAGAGTTTGTGTGGAACTCTGCCTCCAGTTGTGGAAGCTCGATGCTGTCGATGATGTAAGGTTGCAGTGATAACTCGTCGGCAGTGACAGCAACCTCTGTCTCCATCTCCACGCTGTGCTCCAGTACTTCAGCAGCCCCGGCGTCGCCACTCCCTCCGATGGGGCACCTCGGCGGCATCCTCATACACTGACGGCTTTGATGACTGAGAGCGGTGTCGAGGATGCAAACGGATAGAGAGGATTGTGTGTGTGGCAATGATGGGGGTGCAGCCGCTCGGGCGCACCATTAATATGGGAGAGTTCTTAATATGGAAGTGGGAGAGAGACAGGCGGCGGCCAAACCGCTGGCTCGCCTCCCGATGAGCCTACGCACCGGACTGTTGGCGTGCCTACCATCGTTTCACACAACTACTCGCACGCCTCCTAATGGCACTGTGCAGCGAGCACACCTCCATCACTTGACACACTTGCACGCACGCCCCTCGGTCTGCCTGTGCGGTGGACTGCTCACGTGCGTCCCATCAACTCACGCCTGCTCCCACAGCACACGGGTCGCGTGGCGGCACGTATATTGTTTTTCTATTTGGATGATTAATGATGCCGCTTTATTGCTTAACCGAAGCATGGCACATATCCATTTTTGGTCTAACGCTCACGGTTCGAATAAATAGTCCATCTGGGATATTGGTTCCCAATTATTAATAATCTCTCGTTTGTAATTAGATAAAGAATACATCAAAACTGGTCTCAAATTTGACCCTAAAAAAGTACAATGCAACTTTGTATTGGTGTCCATATGACAAGACGATAAGTTTCATGAACTTCAAATAAGTTTTGGATGTACTAGAATTTAAAAATCAAGATTCTCATTGTTTGAAATTTGTTGCACGGGGAGTAAACATGCACCTAGTGAGACACATGTGTTTTTGCAATCCATTTAGGTGCACTATCATGTGTGCATGTAGCTCGACTTTGATTTGTGCACATTATACCCATACAAAATCAATCAATTAATGTACTAAAATATCTTAATGATCTCTGATTTTTTTCGAAATTAAAACGTCCTCCTTTGGTAACATATATATGTTCACCGCGGGATAATTAATTTAACATGCATCATAGTGGCGGTGGATTCGCGGTGTGTGTGCGTATAGGGGTCGCGGGTGGCTTTCAGTACACTACAAGTTGTGAGCCACCGTGTGGGTTGGCCATTTTGTTAGGCAGGCCAGTTCCACATTAGAGTCATAAATTCGTAATATAAAACATCACACAACCCTTCCATACATACATGTTTTGGCCACATGCAGTCGATGGTTATCCTACACGACACTCGATACTCATGTATGATGCTTTATGTCGGCCCATGAGGTCGTCGTCCATCACTTTGACGAACAGCCGGTAGTGAGGTTAGTTTGACCAGCAAGGTAGAAACTTTTATGTTTGTGTTATGGTGGTATATAGTACGCGTCGAAGAGGTGGGAGCATACTAGCATATATATATATATATATATATATATATATATATATATATATATATACACACACACACTACACATACGCGTCCATGAAGAAGTACACCTCACTCGGTGTCTGGACTTTTCGGTTTTCGAGGCACACACCACATCAAAATTGTGAAAATGTCTATTCAAACATCACACAACACCTCTTTGCGCCACATGCATGCTGGTGGTGGTTATCCTAGATAGGACACTCACGTGTGACGCTTCCATCTATGGCCCATGAGGCCATCGTCGATGTATGCATCACTTTGACCTACATTGGCAGAGGTTAATTAATTTCACCATCGATGACGATTCTTTTTGGGTTGTATTACGGTAGGAGCATATAGTATGCGTTGAAGAGGGGGAAGGGGACCATCATATGTAGTACGCTTCATGAACCTCGCTCTGTGTGGGTGCATGGTTTACGATTTTTGAGGCATGTGGCACATCAAAGTTGTGCATTTTAGGTATTCAACATATGTTTGGCCTACATGCAAAGTGATGGTGGTTGTACTCTCACACCCATATCGATGCTTTCCATCTATGGGCCCACCTGGTCCATCACTACTTTTTGCCTGTCAACGAGAGTGGTTAATTTGACTTAGGAGGGGATTATTTTTTGTTTGTAATACGGTATATATATATATATATATATATATATATATATGCGAACACACATATGCATATGTATTCATGAATCCCTCCCATCGAGTTGAAGTGGCTAGTACAATGACACATCATGAACCAATCTCGCTCTGTGTGGGGAGAGTGTACGATTTTCAACGCACGCACCACATCAATGTTGTGAAATGGTATTCAAACATGCATGCATGCATCACCTCCATACATATGCATGTAGTTTTTGTCTTCGAACGGTACATTCCCTCGCGTGGTTATCGGCGACAAGCCTATATATTCGTGGGCCCGCGTGGACATCCATGATCACCTTGAGAAACAACAAGATAGGTTACCATGGCAGATTCTTCATTTCGTTTGTGTTATCGTAGTATAGGTCATGGTGAGATTCAGACCTAATTAAAGTTTGAGGCCATATACTATGCATGCATGGATGCTTGAATCCCCATCATCGACTTGAAGTGGGGTGTAACATACATATGCATCATCAACCTAACCCTCACTCAGTTATGGGATTTCTAGTTCGAAATCACGGTGTGAAAGCACAAGTGCTCCCTGGGTGATTTTGGTAATTAATGTCAACATATCTCTTGTTCGACTAATATTTTCATCTAGTATATATCAGATAAGTTCCACATTGGAGTGGCATGGACAAGATGTTAAGGACAAACATTAGCAAAAGCTCAAGACTCTACATTTTTATTTTAGTGGTCCAAGATCACATTAAGTCCATAGGAAAGCCAATACTATTAAAAGGGGATGAGGTGTTCCTTAATGGCTTGCTTGCTCAAAGTGCTTAGTGATATTCTCCAAAGACCTCAACCACTTTATCATTTCCACATATGTCCTCACCCTAAAAGTCAAACTCGGTCCCACCGATTTGATCTATCTGGCGCAACCGAGTTCATTTGACATAGCCACATCCAGAAACCCTAATCAGTTCGGGCTCACCGATGGGACCTCAGTCTCACCGAGATGGGCTTGCAAACTCTCTGTTGCCTGTTGCAATAATTTTGGTTCCACCGAGATATGCAATTGGTCCCACCAAGTTTGCTTGACCAACTCTGTGATTGCTTATCTATACCTATACTAATTACAGACTCCCTAGAAATTACCATGTTAATTAGAAATTATGAGTCGTTCATCTCTGGTGGGATCGAGTTATTATGGCGAAGATTAACGCATGTAACTTTTGCTTAATGGCGTGCTTAAGTCGGCCAAAAAACACTGAAGGCCCACGGTCCTTTCATCAGGGTTGTTAAAAAAGAAGGCCCATGGTCCTTCCACCATGGTTGCTAAAAAAGAACTCCTCCCGTATCCCTAACCTTCTGAAGGCCACCACCACACCCGTAGCTTGCCATGGATCACGCCGCCGCCCGGCTCCCCACCGTCGTCGTCGCTCCCTGTCTCATCTGCCGCCGCTGCCCACCACATCCACTCTATGTCGCATCCCACCGCTTCCATCGCCACCGCTAACCATCTCTCGCCTTAGTCCTCTCTCTTGGACCAGCACGCTGCGGCGGATGCTTCCGGTCGCGTGGTGGCGACGCGGCTGGTCGCCTATAAGCTACAACAATGGTTCCCTGTTGTACCCCTCCACTCACCGGACCGCTGAGGCATGGATGTACCTGGTGAAGATCGCGCTCCGCATAGCAAATTCGGCCATGTTCTGAGTGGTTGCTCGGCAAGGTAATTTTCATCTCTGAAGTTCTCTTATGGACCGTGTAATGGATTTGTGGGTGCGCTAGATGGAGTGCCACTGGATTGCCATGTTAGTGGGCAGAATCTCCTCTCCTGCACACACGAAGCAAGGAGCTGAGTCAATACTACTATCCTTTGGCTTTGCAATGGTGATTAGATAGTTCTGTTTTTTCAAATCATGGTGCTTTAGTTAGTTTGTCAACAGGTAGAAGAGCAATTGATCAGAAGGCCCATAATTTTTTCATGGATGTAGAAGAAACCGAAAAGATCCTTTCATGGTTGTACAAGGAAGCCCTAAAATACCTACCTTCACCTTCGCTTCCTCTAATCTGTACTCTATCCCTCCCCCAGTTGAAAAACAAATCCACGTCTCTCTCAAAACCAAGTTGAGGCATGGATCCCGTGTAATCAAGGAGCTTATTGCGTCAAGATTATTTTCTTCCTCTGGATCAGGTTCGTTTTCCCACAGTTTTTGTTCTGAATTTGTTTTCTTTCTGGTGTATACTTGAATCCACATTAACTTCAGATTCGGGTTCAATTTTTTTTCAATCACCCCTTCAGATAGTGTTGCGCGCTCAAGGGATTCAATCTAGAATCTTCTCACCTACAGTACAACCTATGGATGTCCGAGATCGGTCGGGGCATAACTATGCTCCTCAGGTGAGTTTATAAATTAAGAAACATGTTGTCTAAACAAACATAAACATGAAGGAGCCTAATGTCAGTTGTCAACATGCCGCTGTTTAAGCCACTCCTAAATCAATTTTCGTATGGGCAAAACATGCCAGGGACCCTATATGGCAAGATTAATATCTTTTCTTGATTTCTTTTGTTGCTGCTCTGCCACAATCTCCTGATTAAGGAAGTACCTTGCCAAGCTGGCATGTCCTGGCCGTTGTAGGTAAGAGAATTGACTTCTGATGAACTTTCTTCTTCTTATCCTCTTTCAGTTAGATAGTTATATTGTGAAACACTTGACAACGAAGCTCTCTGTCAACTATTAGAGTATTGACGGTTTCTGTCGTAAATCTGAATGTTTTTGCGGGCAATTGTTTTGTAAAAGCAATGGCACGTGACAACTACTAAAGCATTGAGTGTCATTGCTGTTGCACTTTCTATAAGTATGGGGATTGATTTTCTGTCAATTCTGCGTTACAACTTACGACTGACAACTACTAAATTTCAATGCCCTTTTTGACAATTTTAGGTTAAATAGAATGGCGTGTGAAATAATTGGTGCTATCAACTAGGAGTAATCATGTCATTGATGGGTAATGTAGCAGTTATGCTCTGCATTGATATTAAAGTCAACACAAAGGAACTCTCACATATGTTTGCTTTGTCTCCAACTGGGAAATAATGTGTGCGTACATACCCACTGGAATGTTACCCGCGCTCCGTACTCGGCTCCGGTGATACAGTTTAACGGCAAGACACACTTATCTAACAAAGTGCTCACAACTTCCCAGCAAATGCTGCTCATTGAGTGCCTCCTCCATTCAATGAGGAAAAGTTGACTGCTTGAGAAAAAGAAGCTGTGAGTTCCCCACATCTACTGAACATCGTTTTGGTTACTTCGTTTCTCTTCCTGCAGTTTTTGCATGGGCTGCGGATGTGATGCTTTGTATGGGAACAAGACTGATATGATTTGGGTTTGCTGCATGTACATTCGACTTAGTTGTACTCGGGAATGTTTAAGAAAGTAATTTGCAACAACGTGGATGTCAGATTTATCAACTACTGTCACTCTTGGTTTTGAAGGATTTGATTATGGGAGTTTTAGTATGCCCTGACCAAGTACAATAGATGTAGACACCATTGTCGCTTCCTTATTTGTATGTGATTCAGATATTTTAAAACCTTATCTGTACCATTGAATTATGTTTTTTTTCTGTGGGGAGTACCAGAATTATGTTGTTATGTAGGTTGCCCGATATGTTCATCGATGCTGTGGACAACGATTTTTATTATCGTTTCCCATATTTATCTAATTAGGTTTGCAATTACACTTTGTTTTATTTATCATCTGTATCTAGAAAATCAGATTGTGAAGCTTATAATTTATTAGTTTTTCTGTGATTTCCCTTTATTTTGCTGATAGTCCACTACTCAGGATTATAAGAGCCACCATCTTTGTGAGCATTTTAACTTCAGGTGTTCCAAGGTGTTAGTATGGTTCTACAGAGAAAGCTGCACAACATGCCTAATTTTGTACTTACCTTGCAGTTCTGTAGATCTACTACAATTATATGATGTCCTCAAATCAGACCTTTGCAAGCATCACAAGATATCAGTATATATATGTAGCGCACCTTTGGTTCAATCATACATTCATAGTAGTTTGATGTACTACGTTTTGGTTGGCAGAGAGGATTCTGATGGTGACGCATGATTCACTGTATTTTGTTTTGTTTTCAGGCCGATGAAATTGCTGGACTAGAAAAAAATATGTGTGTATATAAGGTGATTTTCATTGCAACGTACACTTGCCTCTACACAAGGCATTGCTGTAATAATAATTTCTATATTGTAATAAGTTTTGGTTGGACACTTGAGCTCCGTTAGCAGTTCTGTAGATCTACTACAATTATATGATGTCCTCATATTAAAACTTTGCAAGCATGACAACATATCAACATATGATTTTCGCCTCTGTTTTTATGTTGTGAATATCTGTAATTTCCTAAGACTTTAGCCCTGTTTGGCAGTCATCCAGCTCCGGGAGCGCGCGGAGCGATGCTTGGGCGACTCCTAGAAATTGGGATGCGGGCCGCTCCGCTCCAGTGCGGTGCTTCGAAGCGGAGAGCTACCGAACAGCGCCTTTGCGTTAGGATTAAGAGCATGATGATTGCAAGGATTTTCAGTTTTGAAAGGTATTGGTTCGGTTCCAGTCCATTACTATAGAGCACACCTTTTGTTAGATCGTACATTCATAGTAGTTCGACGTACTATGTTTTTGGATGGCAGAGAGAATACTTATGGGGACACATGATTCACTCTATTTTGCTCTATTTACAGGCAGATGAAATTGTTGGACTGAAAAGAAATCAGTGTGTATATATGGTAGTTCTCATTGCAACATCCACTTTACTCTACAGAAGGTGTTGTTGTTAATAATAATTTCTGTATTGTAATAACTTGTGGTTGGACACTTGAGCTCCTTTAGTAAGTCCTTACTATGAAATATATTCACTAATGTACTAATTGCGAAATTAATGTGTACGCAGTTACATGGTTCATTATTTATTTATTACAAATATATGGTTGTTTACATGCAAGTCTAGCAATATTTTGGAAATACTTTCTATTTCAGTGATGACACTTGAGTTTTGCCACAAAGTAAGAAGTGCCAGGAGACGGCTTGCTACAGAAACTAAATTTCTATAAAATTCACTGCTGCCCTTCTGATATTTTTTTCTGCCAAACAAATGTTCGACTTTTAGTACTTTATCATCTCATCAACTTTATAGATGTATTAAGTAAAGTCACGTGCATTTGTTAGGTTCTCAATTGGCTTTTCTTGATTATAGGTAGTGTGCAATATTTTACTACCCCCAACTTCAAAAAGAGGCTGATTATAATTTTTGAGATGTAACTCTGACCATGAATTAGAGTCAATTCTGTCATGGCGTAACATTTGGCAAGATCAACCACTTTAGAACCTTCCTCGAGTTGCACTCATATGCTAAAGATCATAAAAAAGCTACATTACATGATGACACTGATATTTATGAATGATTTCACATCCATGTGTTACCCATTGTTGTCCAACAGCTACAGCTACAGGAGTTATACAGAGTTTGAACATTGAGAACGATGCTATGCAATATGAGAGCTGGTCATATAACTTGGGTAATGGAAAGTAATGTACCAGAACCAAACCTTTATTGGTGATCCTCAACCTACCCCAGCACCATGCAAATGGATATGGAATCTTCTTGCTTATGCAAACAATAAAATTCTTCTGGCTTCTTATACAGGAGAGCCTTCACAATAGAGATCTGATGAAGAGATATTTTTTTGTTGGTTATAAAAATTGTGTTCTATGTGAGGAAGGCACAAATGAAACTATGATGTACCTTCATTTTCTCATGTGCATTCAGTTAGATTTTTTGGGTGGAATCTGGGTATTGGATGGGACACTGATATGCTCAATGAAGCAAAGAACAGGAAGAACATCGTATGTTTCAATAAGCTCATGATTAGTGGGTGTTGGTCTATATGGAATCATAGAATCATCTTTGATAACAAAGGTGCTAATATAGAGACGTACCTATTCAGTTCCAAGAAGCATTTTTGTATCATCACGAAGACGTCAAAACCTAGCCTAAAGGAGGGGTCACATATAGTAAGACATGTAATTTCTTTTCTTCACCTCCTGTACATATACACATGTACCTTATCCATCATATTAATAGAAAACGAGTCACAGTTGGGGTTTAGCCTACTATATTTTTTTCTCAAAACAATTAGACTAAATAATCATAAGTCATGTAACTTATAAATTGTATACATCAATTAATATCTTGCAGAAAATTTATGTACCAGGCAATTGATAAAAAAGTAATAACGAACATATGTGCCAAAAAAATTAGAAATATACAATGAAGAATGTGGTTTCCTAGATATATGGTTAAGTCTGGAAGATCCATGGATGATGATTACAGAATAAACAAGGTATTAATTAATTAATTGTTTAAAAACAAGATATTACTTAATGAAGCTTAGGGACTAGATAGTTCCTACACTTGGAAATGAACCATCGATGATGCGAACGACCAATAAGAATTGGATAAAACTTAAAAGGTAGTTCTTAATATGAAATATTCACATCCTGCATTCCAAAAATCTATGGTATTAATTAATGAAGCTTAGGGGCCAAATAGTACCTCCGCTTGGAGACGTCCATGGATGAATCGGATGTAAACGACCAATGAGAATTGAATAGAAGTTACAAGGTAGTTCATAATATGAAATATTCACATCCTACATTCAATAAACTAGCTCGTGCGAATGCACGGGTTGACGACTAGTTACTAAAATCGGTCTCACCAAGTTTGTGTAATCGGTCAATCCGAGTTGAGGTTTACCCTAAACCTAGCACATCGGTCTCACCGAGTTGACCTTGTCGGACCCACCTAAACCTCTAACGTTCACATTTTGAACTGAATCGGTCTGGCCGAGTTTTACTATTCGGTCTCACAGAGTTTGGAAATTTGTGTGTAACGGCCAGATTTTGTGTGGAGGCTATATATACCCCTCCATCCATTCTCCACTCATGGAGAGAGCCATTAGAACGTGCCTACACTTCCAACATTCATTTTCTGAGAGAGAACCACCTACTCATGTGTTGAGACCAAGACAATCTAATCCAACCACAAGAATCTTGATCTCTAGCCTTCCCCAAGTTGCTTTCAACTCAAATCATCTTTCCACCATAGCCAAATATGTGAGAGAGAGTTGAGTGTTGGGGAGACTATCATTTGAAAGACAATAGCAAGGAGTTCATCATCAACACACCATCTATTACCTTTTGGAGAGTGGTGTCTCCTAGATTGGTTAGGTGTCACTTGGGAGCCTCCGTCAAGATTATGGAGTTGAACCAAGGAGTTTTAATGGCAAGGAGATCACCTACTTCGTGAAGATCTACCCAAGTGAGGCAAGTCCTTCGTGGGCGATGACCATGGTGGGATATACAAGGATGCTTCTTTGGGGACCCTTTGTGGGTGGAGCCCTCCATGGACTCGCACAACCGTTACCCTTCGTGGTTTGAAGTCTCCACCAACGTGGACGTACGATAGCACCACCTATCGGAACCACGCCAAAAATCTCTGTGTCTGCAATTTCGTTTGCACACTCCAATCCCATCCCTTTACTTTCTTGCAAGTTGCATGCTTTACTTTCCGCTGCTCATATACTCTTCACATGCTTGCTTGAATTGTATTGTGAATGTTTCAAATTGTGCTAATTTCCAACCTCAACTTGAAAAACTTAAAAACTACTACCTTTACTTGTTGAGGGTCTAATCACCCCCTCTAGTGACCTCTTCTCGATCCTTTCAATTGGTATCAGAGCTTTGGTCTCCATTGCATTGGTTTAATCACCATTGGAGGAAGATGGATGAGTCTACGATTGGGAGTATTAGACGTAGAGTGACTCTACTTGATGGAGAGTTCTATAGTGAGTGGAAAAATGAGATGCTTGGAACTTTTCATGAATATCACTTGAACAAGTACATTACTACTCCTTGTGAACCCCTTGCATCCTACCCTGATGAGTCTCTTGACATGATTCGCAATCTTAGAACTATCAATCTTATCACTAGAGGTTTGCCTAGAAATTTGATTGGTCGTTTGCCAACACTTGAATGAGCTTATATCATATGGAGATGTCTTGGGGAACAATTTCCATACTATTCCTTGAAAAATTTAGATGAGATTCTCCACAAGTCCATTGCTTGAATAAGATGAATCCCAATGATCCTAAGTTTGGAGATTGTTTATTAGAGCTTCGTGACCTTATGAGTGCCAAAGGAGATGTTGGAATCATCAGCAATATCATTTCCGAAGTCATTAGAATTCATAGAGATGCACATTGTCATTATCACAAAACTAATGCATCATTCTCTCTAGGAAATGAACAATCACAAGATGATGTTGAACATGGATACTGTGTTGAGGATGATGATAGTGACTATGATCTCAATGAGTCTATGAGACACTTTGGTCTTATGGCTAACCTTTGCGTCTACATGGCTGGAGGAAAGGAATGGGTTCTTGATAGTGAATGTACCGATCACATGACCAGAGACATGGATACGTTTCGTGAGCTTGCTGAAAATGACGGCCCTTGAAAGTATGTCACTTTTGGTGATAACTCAAAGGGTAAGGTGGTTGGCCTTGGTAAGGTGGCCATCTCACATGACAGCTCCATACAAAATGTTATGCTCATTGAATCTCTTGGCTGCAATTTACTTTCTGTATCTAGACTAGCCGATTTCGGTTTCAATGTCCTATTTACTAAAGTAGATTACCAAGTGTTTCGAAGAGACAATCATAATATGGTCTTTACCGGCATACGTGGAGGTGATCTATAGATTGTTGATTTCAGTAAAAAGTTTAAACCTAGAACTTGCTTAATTGCTAAATTTTCTAAAGGCTAGTTGTGGCATAGACGGTTAGGTCATGTGGGCATGCGAAATCTTGACAAGCTTATTAAAGCTGATCATATCCTTGGTGTTAAAGATGTTATATTTGACAAGGATAGACTTTGTAGTGCTTTCCAAGCAGGAAAACAAGTTCAAGGAAGTCATCTCGTGAAGAACATCATGACCACGAGAAGACCACTTGAACTACTTCACATGGATCTTTTCGGTCCCAATGCCTACAAGAGTCTTGGTGGTAACTCGTTTGGATTGGTCATTGTTGATAATTTTTCAAGATTTACGTGGGTGTTCTTTCTTCATGATAAGTCGCAGGTCCAAAAGGTCTTCAAAACGTCGCTAGGAAGGCCCAAAACCAATTTGAAGTGAAGATCAAGAAGGTTCGCAGCGACAACAGAACAGAGTTCAAGAACGCCAATGTGGACACCTTTGTTGACAAAGAAGGGATTTCACATGAGTTCTCATCTACATACACACCTCAACAAAATCGAGTTGTTGAGAGGAAGAACCGGACGCTCATCAAAATGGCAAGAATAATGCTTGATGAGTACAAGACGCCAAAACACTTTTGGGCCGAGTGGTTGAGACAGCTTGTCATGCAATGAATTGTCTATATCTTCACAAGATGCTCAGCAAGACGGCATACGAGCTTCTCACCAGTAACAAACCCCAGCTTGGATACTTTTGGGTATTCGGCTCAAAGTGCTACATTCTTGATAAGCATCGTCATTCAAAATTTGCTCCTAAATCTCATGAAGGTTTCCTACTAGGTTATGGCTCAAACTCTCACACTTACCGCGTCTACAACAATTTCACCCGAAAGGTTGAAGAGACAGTGGATGTGAAGTTTGATGAATCTAACGACTCGCAAGTAGAGCAATTGCCAATTGATGTAGGTGACAAAGATCCTTCGGAAGCTATCCAAGACTTGTCTATTGGCAAGATTCGCCCAACGGAGGTGAAGGAGAGTACCTCATCCATCCAAGTGGAAGCCTCAACTTCACGATAAGGTGAACCACAAGTTGACTTGGAGGCATCCACGAGTGGAACACATCAAGATGATGAAAACGAGGATGTACAACAAGATGAAGCTCGACGACCTCCTTCTCCTCCTCCACGGGAGAACAACAATGCCAACAACAACGAAGAAAGACAAGAGGAAAACAAGACAATGAATAGGATGTTTGTCGGTGTACAAAAGTAGGGGCTCTGCTTTTGACCACTTTACTTGTGCACGGGCAGTCAAAGCCTCCCGCCACGGCCACGCATAACAAGGCAGGAAAGGGAAGCCGGAGAGAAACCGAAGGCACAAGACAAACAAAGCAACGACAAGGTCCAAGGCCACAAAGATCGGATGGACGGAGCAGGTTTCCCCGGCAAGGACCCTTGCCAGGGTAGCCCCAGCGGCCCCGGCGAGACCCTTGCCGGGGCAGCTCGCCCCCACCAGCTGAGCGAGCCACCTTTGAGCCAACCGACGCTAAACAAACACGTTGGGACAGGGCTCAAGAGGCACCTCCGTGGTGGCATGCAAATCTTTGTGAAGACAAAGAATAGTCAAGATCAAATGAGGATAGGAAGGCAATCATCCTCACCGAAGAAACCCACAAGACCCCCGGCAAGATCCTTGCTGGGGACGCCTGCGCACCACGGCAAGACCCTTGTCGGGCCACCCGGCAAGGCCCTCGCCAAGAGCGCCAGCGGGGCCACTACCAGGCCCGCGCCATCAAAGTCTTCCCCGCCGTTCGCATGCAGCTGCCGACCCAACCAGCTGGGCAGGTACCTGTGTGGCAACATGCAGCCCTTCGTGGAGGCTCCACCACCGTGCCACCTCAGCTGCCTGCCTGCCTACATGGCACCGCATGCATCATTGGCCAGGCCGCGTGTCGAAGCAAGGAGGAGCAGTGACGGACGGGACGGGCCTTGCCCCTGTCCCCGATAAAGCGAAGGGACACCTAATCCTCGCATTAAATGCGCTTTGTCCTGTAATACCAGCGATAAGCTCGCGACTCTCTAGCACTTTCCACCTCCTGTGTGCCACTGTGGCAACCCCTTTCGCCTATAAAAGGAGGCCCATGGCGCACGAGAGAAGGATTCGGCTCTTTCGAACCTCACAGCACCTAGAGCTAGTTCAAGAGCTCAAGAACACCAAATACATCCACCAACGAAGGATCGTAGGATTTTACGCATCTTTGCGGCCCGAACCTGGGTAAATCCCCCTTGTGTTGTCTACTAGTCCTGCTCTTCTCACGATGCCCGCACCCCGCAACCGTAGAAGGGATTCCATTGATCCCATAGGTGTCGTTCCCCACCGACAATGTTCCACCCCGACCCAAACAAAAACTCTCACGAGTTTGACCAAGAGTCTCAAGAGATCATCCCGTCGAACAAATCTTTAATGATATTCAAACCAGGAGAATTACTTGCTCTAAAACTCGTTTGGCTAATTTTTGTAAACATTACTCATTCATTTCTAGCATTGAACCTATGAAGGTTGAAGATGCTCTTCATGATCCGGATTGGATAAATGCCATGCACGGAGATCTACACACTTTGAGAGGAACCAAGTGTGGGCGTTGGTTGAAAAGCCCGACGAGAGGCACAATGTCATTCGAACCAAATGGGTGTTTTGGAACAAGCAAGATGAAGATGGACAAGTTGTACGCAACAAGGCTCATCTCATTGCTCCAGTCTACACTCAAGTTGAAGGTATGCACTATGGTGAGACATATTCCCCCGTTTCTAGACTTGAGTCCATCCGCATCTTACTTGCTTATGCCAATCATCATGAAATTGAGGAGGAAGTTTATGTTAAACAACCTCCCGGCTTTGTTAATCCTAAGAAACCCGACCATGTTCACAAACTTCACAAAGCTCTTTATGGTCTTAAACAAGCTCCTAGAGCGTGGTATAAATGCTTGACTAAGTTTCTTATTGAAAAAGGCTTTGAAATTGGAAATTTTGATTCTACACTCTTTACTAAAAGGGTCAATGGAGAATTATTTGTGTGCCAAATTTATGTTAATGATATCAAATTTGGTTCAACTAACCCTCATTTTAGTTAAAGTTTGGAAAGCTAACGTCATAGAAGTTTGAGATGTTGATGATGAGTGAACTCAAGTTATTTCTTGGTTTGCAAATCAAGCAAACTAAGGAGGGAACCTTTATCTCTCAAACAAAGTGCACCAAGGACTTATTCAAGAAGTTCAACATGCAAGAATGCAAAGGTATGAGTACCCCCATGCCTACTAGTGGACATCTTGACTTGACAAAGGATGGCGAACCGGTTGACAAAAAGGTTTACCGCTCTATGATTGGTTCATTGTTATATCTATGTGCCTCCAATCCCGATATTATGCTAAGTGTGTGCATGTGTGCACGATATCAAGCGGCGCCCAAAGAATGACATCTTAAGGCTGTGAAAAGGATAGTGAGATACATAATTCATACACCAAACTTTGGCATTTGGTATCCTGAGAGGTCTTGTCAATTTCTTGGTAGATTTCTTGTGTCTTGGTCCTCCAAGAAACAAAACTCGGTATCCTTATCCACCGCCGAAACAGAATACATTGCCGTCGGTTCTTGTGTGCTCAATTAATTTGGATGACCAAACTCTTAAAGATTATGGGATATATGTGAAAGATGTTCCATTGCTTTGTGACAATGAAAGTGCTATCAAGATTTCTCATAATCTCGTGTAACATTCTTGAACTAAGCATATTGAAGGTCGTCATCATTTCATTCGAGACATGTTGCTAGGGAGATATCAAACTTAAGCATGTTCATACCGATAAGAAATTAGCGGATATATTCACCAAACCGCTTGATGAGAAAGTGTTTTTCCATTTGAGAGGTGAATTGAACATTATTGATGCCTCAAACTTGGAGTAGAAACTCCATTTGGATGCATGCAAGGCATGAGCCTTTCTTTGACTAATCCTTGATATTTCTCTTATGATGATGATCATATGTCTTTGATATTCTTGTACTCTTGCATGTCATCTAACCCTTGTAGGTACTTGGATAAGCCCAACTCTATGAGATTGCAACTCAATCACATTCTAAGGAATCACTACATCTCCAAGTTTCTACAATATGGAGGTTGAAGACAAGGAAACACGAATCCATTCAATATATCCTTTGACAATTTCTTCATATCTGTAGCGCCCAAGATACGATTCTATCCCGATCACGTGATGTACTCGTGATTGGGGCACAAGCACATTTCGAGCGTGTAGCATGGTGGATATGATTACAACATACCATGTACTGAATAGATGGGAATACGAGATAAAGGCTTACACTCGTTGTCGGTGTCAAAACTGGCGGATCTCGGGTAGGTGGTCCCGAACTGTGTGTCTAAGGCTAATGGTAACAGGAGGTAGGGGACACGATATTTTACCCAGGTTCGGGCCCTCTCGATGGAGGTAATACACTACTTCCTGCTTGATTGATCTTGATGATATGAGTATTACAAGAGTAGATCTACCACGAGATCGTAGAGGCTAAACCCTAGAAGCTAGCCTATGATTCTGATTGTTGTTGTCCTACGGACTAAACCCTCTGGTTTATATAGACACCGGAGGGGGCTAGGGTTATACAAAGTCGGTTACAAATAAGAAGATCTGACATCCGGATCACCAAGCTTGTCTTCCACTCAAAGGAGAGTCCTATCTGAACACGGGACAAAGTCTTGAGTCTTGTATCTTCACGGTCCAATAGTCTGGCCAAAGTATATAGTCGAATGTCCAGATACCCCCTTATCCAGGACTCCCTCTGTAGCCCCTGAACCAGGCTTCAATGACGATGAGTCTGGTGCACAGATTGTCTTCGGCATTGCAAGGCGGGTTCCATCTTCGAATACTCCAAAGTAGATTAAGGATCATGTACGGATCTGTAAGATAGATTCCACATTCCACCGTAGATAGAACAATATTCCACAAATATAATCTGCTGACAACTTTACATAACGTGACATCACACCATGGTCAAGTCATTATTCAAACCGTTTTCCCACAACCAGCCACCGCACATATTGCGAGGCAGTTTCCTCGGCACGTCTTGTTGAAGCAGAGATCATGTCCCCTTATCACAGGATCCTCATCAATACGGGTATGGGTAACCCAACCGTGTCTTGGAAAATAAGCGATTTCCTCAGGCAAGCGGGGAGTCGCGCCGTTTTTGCCACCTCTATAAAGAGATAAGGATCTCCCATTTTTACCCATGCCTTCCTCTACCTTTGCTCAACCATTCTCGCACCCTTGAGCTCCAGCGTCCTAGTTCTCGCCTTCTCCTCACAGCCAAACATGTCCGGAGCGGGAGGCAAGTGGGTGGCCTCCACCGTCAAGGAGGAGCACATCACGAAGCTCCGGGCGGCCGGATACTTGGCCGCAGATATTGCGCACCGGCTCCCGGATGCAGGGCAGATTATTCCGACTCCCGGACCCCACGAGAGGGTCGTGTTCCACGCCTACTTCGTCCGTGGACTGGGATTCCCTCTCCACCCATTTGTTTGTGGGCTCATGTTTTAGTACGGGCTGGATTTTCATGATCTGGCCCCTAACTTCATCCTCAACATCTCGGCGTTCATCGTCGTGTGCGAGGCCTTTCTCCGCATCAGGCCCCACTTTGGCCTGTGGCTAAAGATCTTCAACATAAAGCCAAAGATAGTGGTCGGCCAGCTGGCAGAGTGTGGTTGCGCCATGGTGGGAAAGATGCCCAACGTTACCTGGCTCGAAGGCTCCTTCGCGGAGACCGTGAAGGGGTGGCAGTCGGGGTGGTTCTACATCACCAAGCCGCGTGATGCCAACTGGGTGGCGGCCCCCGAATTCCGATCTAGCATTCCTGTGCAGCTCAATTCCTAGAAGAGGAAAGGCCTGGCTTGGGGCGCATCCGCGGAGCTGACCGGACTCCAGAACTGCATCAAAAACATGATAACCAAGAATATCAAGCTGGTCAATGTGGTCCAGGTCATGCTATTTCGCTGGATTCTCCCGTGCCAGAGACGGGCATTCAACCTATGGGAGTTCGACGCGGCGCAACACCAGACACCGCAAGAGCTCTTTGACACGACGCACAAAGATGCCTGGAAGGTGTTATTCAAGGCCAGCGAAGTTCCTCCCCCCACCTCCGAGGATCGCGGACTCAGCGCCATGCACCAGGCCAATGCGGTAAGCATTCTACATTTTGCAAGATGTGCCTTTCCTTAGTATATTTGTGGGAGAAACTTAGGCCACTGTGATTTTGACATGAATATGTGGCGACGGTGGAGCGGATCGACTACCCAGCTCCGTTGCCTGAGGAACCAGCAGATGAACTCCTGACGGAGATTCTGGCTCTGGCACCCTATGAGGTGCCGGAGAAGAAGGCCAAGAAAAAGGCCACGGGGACCATAAGAAGTTCCCGGCGCAACGTGGTGCCGGACTCATTGTCCGAAGACACTGAGGCGGACTCCTCCAACGACAACGAGGAGGAGGAGGAGGAAAACCCTCTCCCCGAAAACGAGGGGGGGAAGAAGAGGAAGGCCACCCTTTCTGGGGAGGCCGAAGGGTCCAAGAAGGGACAGGCCCTTCCTCCGGACCACTCCACAACCGCCGCCTATAGTGAGGAGGAGTGGCTACCCAAGGGCAAGCCCCCGGCGAGATCGTAAGTATCCGCACTCTCTAATACTTTTAGTGCGACTTAGCTTCATAGTTCGTTATAGCGTCGAACACACATATGCAGTCCGGCCAGGTCCCATCCCGAGGTATCCTCTTCGGATGGCTCTCTTAGCGATTCAGCAATGAATTCGCTCCCGACGGCCACCTCCCCTCGGCCTGCGGATGACACAGAGGTGCGGTCCCAAATGGTACCAGAGCAGGGGGAGGCAGCTCTGGAGACGCCCCAAGGCGAAATTCTAAATGCCGGGCACATGGGGAGTAAGATCCCCATGGATTATGCTGACGAGAGCCGCAGCAAGTTGGGCTCCCAGCCGGACACTGCACAGGAACCTCCAAAGGTTCCATATTCGGGTGCACAGCCCCTCACTAGGGAGGGCAAGCCGGCCGCGCCGATGACCTCCGTTTCGCTAGAGGCGTCAGATAGTTTGCTGGAAGTGCTTCGTGGCGCTTCCATGGGTGAAGAGCACCATACTCTTATGAGTAGGGTGATTCAAAAGGTTCGGTCTGCCAAAAGCGGATTGACCGAAGCCTGCACCAGCCTCCTGACAGGCTTTGAGGTAAGTAATCAAAAGTGTGAGAAATTATCACCCAATAGACAGTATCCCCAGATACTCTGTTTGGTGTTCGGAAAGAAAAGCCAAACGGAGGGTCAACTTTAAACCGTAGGAATCTAACAGTATGTGTCTATGTGAATAAGCAGGCGGTGCTGCTTGTCGCTGCTGCCCGTACAACAGAGGTCGCCGGACTCGAACGGGACCTGAAGCATGCCGAAGAGGAGCTTCGCCTCACGAAGAGCAGCTTGAAGAGAACAAAGGTAAGTGATACCCCATTCATGTGTCATATAGAGGAAAAAATTGGTGATGCTAACAAAAAGCATCATGATTTTTAATAGGGGCCACGACCGAAGTGGCGGCTCTGAAGAAAGCGCTATCCGAGGCCGAAGACAAGGCGGCCACAGAGCGTATTGAGCGTGAAAAGCAAGATGCTAGGGTGGGCGAGGTACAGCAAGAGCTCCAGGAGTTCGGCAAGAAGTTCGAGTCCTTGGAGCGTGACTTCAAGACGAAAGAGTCTGAGATTGCGAAGGCCCTTCAGAGCGCGAAAGACGCCAGGGATGAAGCCCAAAAGGCCCAACAGAAAATCCAGGCGGTCAAGAATATAGCGGTGGGTAGGGCATTCATTATGCAAAGCAAGCGTGTGGAGGAGACATTTCTTTTACTTACCCGAATTCGGAGCTCTCCAGGGGCATTCACAGATCTACCATGCAGCATATCGGATGCCACGGAGTTCTACCGTGCTGAAGTGGGGAGCTCGACGGAGAAGCTGTTCTGGTCCCAGTATGCTGGAGCCGAACACCCAATGCCTTTGAGTGACCAACTGAAGCAGTTGGTTGAGCTCCACAGGGCGGCCGAAGTGGCCACGAAGGATTTCATAGTCCGGATGTGGCCTGGTGAGCCTTTGCCCGGCAGCTACTTTGGCCTTATAAAGCGGATGGTAAATGCCTATCCGCGGATCGAAGTTATCAAGCAATCTGTTTGTATTGAGGGTGCCCGCCGGGCCTTTGCCCATGCGAAGATGCATTGGGCCAAGCTGGATGCAGAGAAGCTGGTGAAGGATGGACCGCCGGAGGGCAAGGCGCATCGCTACCCCGAGAAATATTATGATGGCGTTATGAAAGGCACTCGCCTAGTGGCCGACGAATGTACCAAGGACGTGATCTTTGAGTGAATTTACTCATCTTATCTTTGTAATATGAAAACTAGTTCGTTTGCACTATATGGCGCTTTGTTGATTTAAAATATTACCTTCTGTGCGGCTGTTTATAAATTTCTGAAAGTAGGCCAGTCGTCGGCTTCTGCCCCCACGTAACTAGTACTGGGGTGTTCGTGCAAAACCCAAACACTCTTTATCCAAATTTTTGGTCCTTGAAGGAGGTGTTCGGCACAACGAACAAGGCAATCGGACTATGCGGCTTTATAACTCTCAGTTAGCCATATAAGTCTACAATTTTAAATTTCGGCGAAGCCCCTAGAATTCGGAAAACCAAATTGGGGCGCTATACACGCCTAAATCGGACAAGGCCGATTCCTCGCCTAAAGCGGAGAAAATCTTTAGGGATTTAAGACTTCTCGAACAGCGACCAGCTCTCGCCGCATCATGATAGTCAGTTTTCGACTTTCTCTACTGAGGGCTCGTCCGGAAGAACCGGGACACAATCGCAGTAGTTCTCCCTGCGCTACCTTAGCCGATATAACGGAACGTAAGGTACCAAAACAAGGGATCCAGGCAAACCCAACTATTGACCCAAGACATGATTCGGAGCTGATGCATATAATGCTATAAGTTCGGGGTGCCGCACTGTCAAAAGTGTTCGGACTTATCTTGTCGTATTATGGGGCACCATAAGAATCCCCTGGCAAACTGAACGTACCAAAGTGTACGGATGCGATATTAAATAAACATTTTTAGGGAAAATGTGAAGATAGGAATAATAAGCTGACGCTATATATTATTTCCCATTGTTAACTAATACGTCCAAGCGTATGTGTACAATTAATGCGTTTAAGCAGAAGCAAATAGGACTATTTGACATGTCCTATCCAAGGGTGGGCCACATGTGGCTATGTAAAACAAGTATAACGATCATTGATAGATACCACCTGGGTATTCCCTGTGTGCGCAAAGCCTTTTGCCTCCTTGGTTTTCCCTCCTGTCATAAGCCCGATGATCTGGTTCTCTGAAGGGGATGCCCGGAAGTAGGGTCCTGAAAGAGAAAAAAGGTTATTTAAAGTATGCGGGTCTTGTCGCGGTTGAACCTCATCGTGGACCGCATCACCGTTGCGCCTCCGCCTATGCCCATGGTATTTTAAGTGCGTAATTTTGTATGGGCGGCACAAATGCTACCTGGATGGGGCTAGGGCGGAGGCCGGACTGCTAGTCATGCTCTTGGCGTTCCTGGCAATCCTGTTGCAGAGTACTCCGGACTCGCTTGACGGAGCTCGGGGTTGTTGTCGCCGAATTGGCGGTCTTCCAGAGAAGGCTGCTTTGTACTTTTGCCGCGAGGGCCGCAGTATGCTCTTCTGTACGGAGAGAGCGGTCTGTGTTTCCATTGACTGTTATAACCCCGCGAGGTCCTGACATCTTGAGCTTGAGGTAGGCATAGTGTGGTACCGCATTGAATCGAGCGAATGCGGTTCGTCCGAGCAGTGCATGATAGCCACTATGGAAAGGGACGATATCAAAGATTAACTCCTCACTTCGGAAGTTATCCGGGGATCCGAAGACCACTTCCAGTGTTATGGAGCCCTTACAACGGGCCTCTACTCCTGGAATTACACCTTTGAAAGTGGTTTTGGTGGGCTTGATCCTTGAAGGATCAATGCCCATTTTGCGCCCTGTGTCCTGGTAAAGCAGGTTCAGGCTACTGCCACCGTCCATAAGGACTCGCATAAGGTGGAATCCATCGATGATTGGGTCAAGGACCAATGCGGCTGAACCGCCGTGACGGATGCTCACAGGCTGACCATGGGTTGAATTTTGGGGCGACTGGCTCCATCTCGTAGATTTCCCTTAGTGCTCGCTTTCGTTCCTGTTTGGGAATGTGGGTGGCATAGATCATGTTTACCATTTCACCTGAGGAGGAAATTTCTTCTGTCCTCCCGTGTTCGGTCGCCGGGGCTCCTCGTCATTGCCGCTGTGCAGCCCCTTGTCCTTGTTTTCGGCATTTATCTTGCCGGCTTGTTTGAACACCCAGCAATCTCTGTTAGTGTGGTTGGCTGGCTGATCAGGGGTGCCATGAATTTGGCACGAGCGATCAAGTATGCGGTCCAAACTGGACGACCCCTGATTGTTTCTTTTGAACGGCTTTTTTCCGCTGACCGGATTTCGGGCCACTGAATCTGGCATTGACTGTCGTGTCTTCGGTGTTGTCGCCATTGTTCCGACGCTTGTGTCTGTTGCGCTGTGGCTTGCCGTTACTATCACGGATATCTAACGTGCCGGAGGTTCTAGGCGTGGTGCTACTGCGAGCCAACTAGCTGTCCTCGCCCGCGCAGAAGCGGGTCATGAGTGTCGTGAGGGCCGCCATGGACTTTGGTTTTCCTTGGCCGAGGTGGCGGGCGAGCCACTCATCGCAGATATTATGTTTAAAGGCCGCCAAGGCTTCGGCGTCCGGACAGTCGACAATTTGGTTCTTTTTAGTTAGGAACGGAGTCCAGAATTTCCTGGCTCACTCTCCGGGCTATTGGGTAATGTGACTCAAGTCGTCAGCATTCGGTGGTCGCATGTAGGTGCCTTGGAAGTTGTCGAGGAACGCGTCCTCCAAGTTTTCCCAACTGCCGATGGAATTTGTCAGCAGGCTATTCAGCCAGTGTCGGGCCGGTCCTTTGAGTTTAAGGGGAAGATACTTGATGGCATGTAGATCGTCACCACGGTCCATGTGAATGTGGAGAAGGAAATCTTCGATCCATACCATGGGGTCTGTTGTCCCATCGTATGATTCGATGTTTACGGGTTTAAACCATTCTGGGAATTCAGGATCCATCACTTCGTAAGTGAAGCAGAGAGGGTGTGCGGCGCCTCTATGCCGGGCTATGTTGCTACGCGGTTCGAATAAGTCTGGTCGGCTATGTTTGGCCCGGCCGGACTTGTTGGTAGTGTATCCGGCATGACGATCATCGTCACGTGTTGGGGCACGCCCCCGCGATCCGTAGATCGATCTTCACTGTCCTGCCTTGTTTTCTAGTATGTCTCGCATGTCCTGCATATTGCCCCAGGCTATAGTGTATTGGCGTTGGGGTGCGGGCTGGTATTCGGGCTGATACGCCGTTTTATCCCGGCCACGAGGTGGCCGGTCAGCCACGTCATGTGCTGGTAGTGTGGGCCTTGGGGCCTCCTCCTCAAGTTGAGGTAGCAACTTGTGTTTTGGGTAACCTGTGGGGTGGCGCTCGAGTCCGTATTCCTCGGCTGCCAGGACCTCGGTCCATCTGTCTGTGAGTAAATCTTGATCAGCTTGGAGTTGTTGCTGCTTCTTTTTTAGGTTTCTTGCAGTGGCCATAAGCCAGCGCTTGAAGCACTCCTGTTCTACGGGATCCTCAGGCACGCCGAATTCATCGTTGTCGAGGCTCACCTCGTCTTTGGAGGGGGGCATGTAGTTGTCCTCCTTCAAGTATCCGTCCATCGCCTGTTCGTCTGGGCTAACCTGCCCGTCTTCCTGTTCGGCCTGCTCGAAGGCATGCTAATCGAGATTGTATTCATCTTCGGCACCATCCGGATTGTTTTCGTCTCCTGTGCCGGTATTGGTGTGGCGGGGCTTGGAGCGGCGCCGATGACGCCCATGCTTTGATTTCTTCCTTGAGGGGTTAGCCTCCATTGCCTCATCGCCATTGGTTTCTTTGGGAGTGTCCACCATATATATATCATACGAGGAGGTGGCTGTCCAGCGCCCCGTGGGCGGTGGTTCCTGTTCTTCTCCTGCATCGTCGTCCACAGCGTTGATGTCTTCAGAGTCGAAGTCAAGCACGTCGGTCAAATCATCAACAGTGGCAATGAAGTGGGTGGTGGGTGGGCAATGAATTTCCTCGTCACCTGCTTCCCACTCGAGCCGAACATAGTTTGGCCAAGAGTCTCCTGACAAAGAGAGAGACTTTAATGAATTCAGCATGTCACCAAAAGGCGAGTGCTGGAAGATATCTGCAACAGTGAACTCCATTACTGGAGCCCAACCAGATTCAGTGAGCTCAGGTGCACGCGGTTCAGAACCAACAGCCGGACACAAGTCTGGGGGTCCGGTGACACATAATTCTTTGGGGATGGAGTTCGTGTTCGGCTCTACCGCCGATGAGTATGCGGCCTCCGGGGCGGGGTCCATCCACCCGCCCTCCGACGATGCGAACTGCCCCGGATTTAGGTCCGGAGCTCTTGCAGGTGCGGCATCCCAAGTATTGTCCGACTGCAGGTCTAAGTCGTGCTCGTCGTGACTGTTCGGCACTCCTGGCGTAGGCCCGAATCCGTCAAGGATCAAGTCTCTGCGGATATCGACCGTTTAGTTCAAGTTTCCGAATCTGGCCTGATGGCCAGGGGCGTAGCTGTCGATCTACTCCTGATGGCCAAGCGAATTGGCCCGCAGTGTGAACCCGCCGAACACGAAGATCTGTCCGAGGAGAAAAGTCTCACCCCAGACCGCGTTGTGGTTGATGATTGAAGGAGCCATTGAGCCTCGCAGTGACGACATAGAGGAACTCTCAATGAAAGCACCAATGTCGGTGTCAAAACCGGCGGATCTCGGGTAGGGGGTCCTGAACTATGCGTCTAAGGCTAATGGTAACAGGAGGCAGGGGACACGATGTTTTACCCAGGTTCGGGCCCTCACGATGGAGGTAATACCCTACTTTCTACTTGATTGATCTTGATGATATGAGTATTACAAGAGTAGATCTACCACGAGATCGTAGAGGCTAAACCCTAGAAGCTAGCCTATGATTCTGATTGTTGTTGTCCTACGGACTAAACCCTCTGGTTTATATAGACATAGGAGGGGGCTAGGGTTATACAGAGTCGGTTACAAAGAAGGAGATCTAACATCCGGATCGCCAAGCTTGTTTTCCACGCAAAGGAGAGTCCCATCTGAACAAGGGACAAAGTCTTGAGTCTTGTATCTTCATGGTCCAATAGTCCGGCGAAATTATATTGTCCGGCTGTCCGGATACCCCCTTATCCAGGACTCCCTCACTCGCCACAAGCTACAACATTCAAACAACAATACATTAATACATAGCATTCATGATGCAGAAGAGCAGGATCCGACTACAGATGAAATTAAATAAAAAAGAAGAACGACATCCACCCTGCTAGCCCAGGGTCCCGTCCCGGAACCTATATCCCTTGATCGAAGAAGAAGCAGAACTCCAAACAAACAAGCATCGCACTCGCTTCAGATCATCGCATTACCTTTACCTATAGTTGTTGTTGTAGTAATCTGTGAGACACGAGGACTCAGTAATCCCATTACCATGGGTATCAAGACTATCAAAGCTTAATGGGTTTGGAGTGGATAAGTGGTGAGGTTGCAGCAAGAGACTAAGCATTTGTATGGTGGCTAACTTACGAGTACAAGAATAAGATCAGAAACTACACAAGTGGTCGCAAACTAGTAATGATCAATAAGTGATCCTGAACTACTTACGTTCAATCATAACCCCACCGTGTTCTCTTCTCGAACTCACTCAAAAAGAGATAGTCACAGTTACACACGCGGTTGGTGTATTTTCATTCAGATCTGGTGTCAACTTCTCTACAACCGGATATTAAAAACTCCCATCTTCCACATAACCACGGGCATGGCTCTCTAAAGTTTAAAACCCTGCAGGGGTGTCCCAACTTAGACCACAACAAACTCTCATGATCAACGGAGGAAAATCCTCATCCTGAAACAACCCAATCAAACTTAGAATCTGGGTTCACAAGACATTTCAACAATGGTAAAACAAGTCCAGCAAGACCTCCTAGTGTACCGACACCCTGATAGTAGCCGCGCGTATCTTGTCTCAGGCCACGACCGGATGAGCAGTACGTACGACAACCCAAAACCTCGGGTGAAGGGGTGGCACCGCAGTGGCTCTGTTTGGGACCAACACCATCAGCACTGGTCCCCCTGTATTATGTTGAATTAAGGAACCTCAGGGACGCGACCACCTATGCCAATTAATTAATTAATTCAATATTATTATGTTGGCAATGTTAAAACCAATGTTGGGCCTTGCTGGAGCAGTTTTATTCAAAGCGAACTGTCAAGGGGCCCCATAAACCCCAACCGTGTAAGGAATACAAAATCAAGGAACATAACACCGGTATGATGGAAACTAGGGTGGCAAGAGTGGAACAAAACACTAGGCAAAAGGTCGAGCCTTCCACCCTTTACCAAGAATATATGTGCATTAATTAAATATAAGATATATTGTGATATCCCATGATATCCATGATATCCATGTCCCAACATGGAACAAGTTGCAACTACACCTGCAACTAGCAACGCTATAAGAGGGGCTGAGTAAAGCGGTAACATAGCCAAACAACGGTTTTTCCAGGATGGTGGAAAAGGTTAGAGGTTGTTTCATGGCTTATTAAAAGGCTGGATAAACAAGTGGTAGGAAGCGCGATAGAGAGATAGCATCGAGACAACTAGCATAGCAAAGGTAGTAGTGAGATCCAAGGCAACGGTCATCTTGCCTGAAATCCCACTAGGAAGAAGACCGAATCCATGAAGAAGACAAACGGGCATAGTCAAACGAATCCTCACAATCTGCAACATTACCGGAACTAAGAAGCAACACCGGAAAGAAGCAAACAACATGGTAAACATGCAAGAATAAATGTGGCATGATGCACAATCAAGTATGATGCATGTCCGGTTTAAATATACATTGCATGGCAAAGTGCAACAAACAATACTACAAATTAAGTGGAGCTCAATATGCAACGAGTTGCATATTGACGAAACACCACATGCAATTATTTAGTTCGCTCTCATTTATGCACTCAACAATATTAAATGCTGTTAAACATGGCAAGAGGTGAAGCATAATTAAACTACCTATTTAGGCAAGTTAAAATGAGGCCGGAAACAAAAAACAACAATTCCGGAAAATCCCCATATGTCATTTAGCAATTTAATGCAAACAACAATTTTAAACATTTTAAATGTTGTTATCATGATGTGGATGAAATATTCAAGTTTTATGCAATTTTATGAAAATTTTAACATGAGCATGTTGTGAAGCATTTAGTCACAATGGCGGAACGAAAGGGGTGCCACAACAATGACAAGGAAATGGTGCCACAGCAACATTTCGGTTCCGGTAGCTCATGGATATACCGGGGCAAAAGGAAGTGTGACGTGAGCATGTCATGCAAAGATGGTGGGGTGATCCCGGTTGTCGGGTACCCATGTGTCGGCGTCAAGGCATACGAGGGTCGTGCATGGTGCAACGCGAGCATCTCATACAACACATGCATTCATCCACGGTTGTCGTCTCGGTGGTATACCTTTGAAGTGTGCATTTCGGGATGGATCGAGTTCGTCAAAGGAAGTAGGGGTACATGGCAACGGTAGTGGAAGTAGTCCTTCACGGCAATGGTAGTCGTACACACATTCTGTAGATGTTCGGGCGGTGGTAGTGGTACACACATTTCGAAGGTGAACTTGAAGAATCTGAGGTCTTCGGGGGTAGCCATTGAACTTATCAAATCCCATGAAACGGTAGTTGAACTTGGCGATCCGAAGGGGTACTCGGTGAATCCGTGTAGTTGTACATATCTTCCTCATGTAGCCGAACTTGCCGAGCGATGGTCGTCGTGGTATTTGGTGGTTCTGGGACAGTCTCGGCGCATCGTGTAGTCGGTCATGGCGATCCGGACACGCTGGTGGTTCCGGCGGTACTTGCCGATTCCATGAAGTCGTGGGCGGGATGTGGTGCTCTTGGTATCCAATAGCAGCAACAACATTACGGGTGGTCTCTGTCCTGGCCGGAGTGGAGGCTTGGTGCAGAGGTGAATGGGGCCCTGGGACTTGGCCCTTGCGATCGTGCGAGCAAGTGGTCAACGCGAGCGACGCGCTCGTCTCCTAGCTCGACCTCGAGCTTTAGATCGAGGTGGGCGAGGGGATCGAGCGCTGGCGGTGCTGGAGGAGGAAGGAAGAGGAGGGGGATCGAGAGAGAGATGGGGATTGGGCAGGGGAGAGGGTTAGGGTTAGATAGGTGGTGCGGCCTGGGATTAGGAGGTTAGTTGGGTCGGCCCAGCTGGTGTGTCTACTGGGCTTACCACACACACACACTCTCTCTCTCTCTCTCTCTCCCTCTCCCTCTCTCTTATTTTCTTTAGTAGAAAAGCATTAGAGGGAAGAAAAATGAAGAGAGGGTTAGGGGAAGAATTTGAGCATGGGGTTATTTTTCTCGGACTCATAAAAATGAGCTTGATCCAGGAAAATATAAGAGGCATGGGTGAAAGATTGAAATTCAAATCCATTTGAATTTAATTTGAATGGTTTGAATTAGGACAACATTTTGGAAGAGTCCAAAATTTTGAGAGTTTTGGTGGAGCTTGGAAATGTGATGAAAGAATTACCGGCAAAGTATGAGAACCAAACTTGAAGTAGAAAAGGCATGGGTATTATGTTGCAAGTGTGTTAAAGGGGGATTCCGAAAGAGTGGAATATTTATAATAGCTCCCTAATATTGGGAGGATATGTTATAAAGAGAAGTCACCCTTCCCTCGATTTAAATGGATCAAAGATCCATACAATTTATTTAAACGAGTTACAAAATTAATGATATGATGGCATGATGAAATGATGCAATGCAAGAGATGACAATACGTGCCTTGCAACCCTTTCTGTCACTGGGTAAGGACACCGCAAGATTGAACCCAAAGCTAAGAACTTCTCCCATGGCAAGAAAGATCAATCTAGTAGGCCAAACCAAACTGATAATTCGAAGAGACTTGCAAAGATAACTCAATCATACATAAAAGAATTCAGAGAAGATTCAAATATTTCTCAGAGATAAACTTGATCATAAACCAACCATTCATCGGATCTCGACAAATATACCGCAAAAAGAGTTTACATCGAATAGATCTCCACAAGAGAGGGGGAGAACATTGTATTGAGATCCAAAAAGAGAGAAGAAGCAATCTAGCTAATAACTATGGATCTGAAGGTCTGTGGCAAACTACTCACAACTCATCGGAAGGGCTATGGTGTTGATGTAGAAGCCCTCCATGGTCTATTCCACCTCCAGCGGAGCGCCAACGAATGCTCCAAGATGGGATCTTGCGGATACAGAAGGTTACAGTGGTAGAAATTGTTTTTTGTTGGCTCCCTGGATGTTTTCGGGGTACGTGGGTATATATAGGAGGAAAAAGTACGTCGGTGGCCGCTCGAGGGGCCCAGGAGGGGTGGGCGCGCCCTCCTATCTCCTGGTCGCCTTGATTGCTTCTCGACTTGCACTCCAAGTCCTCTGGATCACGTTCGTTCCAAAAATCACGCTCCCGAAGGTTTGATTCCGTTTGGACTTCGTTTGATATTCCTTTTCTTCGAAATACTGAAATAGGCAAAAAACAGCAATACAGGTTGGGCCTGTGGTTAGTAGGTTAGTCCCAAAATTGATAAAAATGTGTAAATTAAAGCCCATAAACATCCAAAAGGGGTAATATAATATCACAGAACAATCAAAAATTATAGATACGTTGGAGAGGTATCAAGCATCCCCAAGCTTAATTCATGCTCGTCCTCGAGTAGGTAAATGAGAAAAATAGAATTTTTGATGTGGAATGCTACCTAATATAATTCTCAATGTAATTTTCTTTATTGTGGCATGATTGTTGAGATCCAAATGATTCAATATAAAAGCTTACAAAACATAAAAATAATAATGCTTCGAAGCATACTAACAAATAATCATGTCCTATCAAAATAGCATAGCCAAAGAAATCTTATCCCTACAAAATCATATAGTTAGGCCATGCTTCATTTTCATTACACAACATACTCCCATCATGAACAACCCCGATGATGAGCCGAGCAATTGGTTCATACTTTTTAACGCGCTTCAGCTTTTTCAACTCCTACGCAATACATGAGCATAAACCATGGACATAGCACTATGGTGGTATTTGGTGGTGGTTGTGAGGACAAAAAGGGAGAAGATAGTCTCACATCAACTAGGCGTATTAACGGGCTATGGAGATGCCCATCAATAGATATCAATGTGAGTGAGTAGGGATTGCCATGCAACGGATGCACTAGAGCTATAAATATATGAAAGCTCAACAAAAGAAACTAAGTGGGTGTGCATCCAACTTGCTAGCTCATGAAGACCTAGGGCATTTTGAGGAAGCCCATCATTGGAATATACAAGCCAAGTTCTATAACGAAAAATTCCCACTTAGTATATGAAAGTGACAACATAGGAGACTCTCTATCATGAAGATCATGGTGCTACTTTGAAGCAGAAGTGTGGAAAAAGAGATAGTAGCATTGTCCCTTCTCTCTTTTTCGCTCATTTTTTTCCTTTTTTTCCTTTTCTTTCTTTCTTTTTTCTTTGGCCTTTCTTTTGTTCTTTTTTTCTTTTTGGCCTTTCTTTTTTTCTTTCTTTTTTTCTTCTTCTTTTTTTAAAGTCCGAAGTCTCATCCCTACTTGTGGGGGAATAATAGTCTTCATCATCCGTTCCTCGCTGGGACAATGCTCTAATAATGAAGATCATCACACTTTTATTGATTTACAAGTCAAGTATTACAACTCAAAGCTAGAACAGGATATGACTCTATATGAATGCCTCCGGAGGTGTACCGGGATATGTAATGAATCAAGAGCGACATGTATGAAAATTATAAAGGTGTCTTTGCCACAAATACAATGTCAACTACATGATCATGCAAAGAGCAATATGACAATGATGAAGCGTGTCATAATAAACGGAACAGCGAAAAGTTGCATGGCAATATATCTCGGAATGGCTATGGAAATGCCATAATAGGTAGGTATGGTGGCTGTTTTCAGGAAGGTAAATAATGGGTGCATGATACCGGCGAAAGTTGTGCGGCACAATAGAGGCTAGCAAAGTGGAAGGGTGAGTGTGCGTATATCCATGGACTCACATTAGTCATAAAGAACTCATATACTTATTGCAAAAGTCTAGTTAGCCCTTGAAGCAAAGTACTACTACGCATGCCCCTGGAGGGATAGATTGGTAGGAAAATACCATCGCTCATCCCCGACTGCCACTCACAAGGAAGACAATCAAAAGAGCACCTCATGCAACAAATTTGTCACACAACTTTTACCATACGTGCATGCTACGGGACTTGCCAACTTCAACACAAGTATTTCTCAATTTCATAATTACCCACTAGCATGACTCTGACATTACTACCTCTATATCTCAAAACAATTATCAAGCATCAAATTGATCCTAGTGTTTTATGCACTTTCTATGATAGTTTTTATTATACCCAACTTGGATGCTCACCATTCTAGGACCAATTTATAACCATAACAAATACCATGATGTTCTAAAAGACTCTCAAAATAATATAAGTGAAGCAAGAGAGACTAGAAATTTCCTCAAAATTAGGCCACCGCCGTGCTCTAAAAAATATAAGTGAAGTACTAGAGCAAAAACTATCAAGCTCAAAAGATATAAGTGAAGCACATAGAGTATTCTAATAAATTCTAATCAAGTAGGCTTCTCCCAAAAGGTGTGTACAGCAAGGATGATTGTGGTAAACTAAAAAGCAAAGACTAATATCATACACGACGCTCCAAGCAAAACACATATCATGCGGCGAATAAAAATATAGCTCCAAGTAAAGTTACCAATGAACAAAGATGAAAGAGGGGATGCCTTCCGGGGGCATCCCCAAGCTTAGGCTTTTGGATATTCTTGAATATCTTGGGGTGCCATGGGCATCCGCAAGCTTAGGCTTTTGCCACTCCTTATTCCACAGTCCATCAAATCTTTACCCAAAACTTGAAAACTTCACAACACAAAACTCAACAGGAAATCTCATAAGCTCCGTTAGTGAAAGAAAACAAAAAGACCACATAAGGTACTGTAATGAACTCATTATTTATTTATTTTGGTGTTACACCTACTGTATCCCAAGTTCTCTATCGTTCATACCACTTAATACTAGCCATAGATGCATCAAAATAAGCAAACAACACACGAGAAACAAAATCTGTCAAAAACATAACAGTCTTTAGTAATCTGTAACTAACGCAAACTTCTGGAACTCTAAAAATCCTACCAATATAGGAATTCCTGGACAATTTGCCTATTGATCAGAAGCAAAAAGAATCAACGCAAAAGCACATTTCTTTGATTTAACAAAACTAATTTCGTTCGTGCAAAGTTTATGTTTTTCAGCAGAATCAAATTAACTATCACCGTAGGTTATCCTATAGGTTCTACTTGGCACAAACACTAATTAAAACATAAAAACACATCTAAACAGAAGGTAGATGCAAAATGTATTACTAAACAGAAACAAAAACAAAAACACAAATAAAATTGGGTTGCCTCCCAACTAGCGCTATCGTTTAACGCCCCTAGCTAGGCATAAAAGCGAAGATAGATCTAAGTAGTGCCATCTTTGGCACTCAATTCATAAGTAGCCCGCATGATAGATTCATAAGGTAATTTAACTTTGTTTCTTGGAAAGTGCTCCATGCCTTTCCTTAATGGAAATTTGAATCTAATATTCCCTTCCTTCATATCAATAATCGCGCCAATCGTTCTAAAGGTCTACCAAGAATAATAGGGCAAGAAAGATTGCAATCTATATCAAGAATGATAAAATATACGGGCACCAAATTTCTAATTGCAACAATGAGAACATCATTGATCCTTCCCATTGGCTTTTTAATGGTGGAATCCGCAAGGAGCAAATTTAAAGAGCAATCATCAAAATCATGGAAACATAGAATATCACATAAAGTTTTCAGAATTGTGGAAACACTAGCACCCAAATCAGACAAAGCATAACACTCATGATCTTTAATTCTAATCCTTATAGTAGGTTCCCACTCATCATTAAGTTTTCTAGTTATAGAAACTTCCAAATTGAGTTTTTCATCATAATATTGCATCAAGGCATCAACAATATGTTTGGTAAAAGCTTTATTTTGACTATAGGCATGAGGAGAATTAACAACGGATTGCAACAAGGAAATACAACCTTCTAAAGAACAATTATCATAATCAAACTCCTTGAAATCCGAGATAGTGGGTTCAATGCTATTTAAAGTCATGACCTCTCCAATCCCACTTTTACCAAATTTATCATCAAGATCTAGAAACTCTGAATTATTTGGACGCCTTCTAACTAAAGTTGACTCATCTCCAGTCCCATTATTATCAAGATTCATATTGCAAAACAAAGATCTAATAGGATACACATCAATAACTTTAAGATCTTCATCATTATTTTCATGGAAACTAGAAGAACACGCCTTTACAAAGCAATCTTTCTTAGCAAGCAATCTAGCGGTTCTTTCCTAGCACTCATCAATGGAAATTCTCATGGCTTTGAGAGACTCATTGATATCATGCTTAGGAGGAGTAGATCTAAGTTTAAGAGAGTCAACATCAAGCGAAAGTCTATCAACGTTCCTAGCCAAATCATCAACTTTGAGCAATTTTTCTTCAAGCAAAGCATTAAAAGTCTTTTGAGAAATCATAAGAATTATTGTAGGAATTTCCATAATTATTGTAGGAATTTCCATAAGAATTATTGTAGGAATTTCCATAATTATTGTAGAAATCATAAGAACTTTGAGCAATTTTTCTTCAAGCAACGCTATTCTCAAAATCAGAGGGCATCTAATTAAAATTACCATAAGAATTATTGTAGGAATTTCCATAATTATTAGAGGAATTACTAGGGAACGGTCTAGAATTAAAGTTTCCTCTATAAGCATTGTTTCCAAAACTATTCCTACCAACAAAATTCACATCCATAGATTCATTATTATTCTCAATCAAAGTAGACAAACGCATATCATTGGGATCAAGAGGAGTATTTTTAGTAGCAAACAACTTCATAAGTTCATCCATCTTTCCACTCAAAACATTGATTTCTTCTATAGCATGCACTTTTTTACTAGAAGATCTTTTGGTGTGCCATTCAGAATAATTAGCCATAATATTATCAAGAACTTTTGTAGCATATCCATAAACGTGCCTCCCGCGCCCGAATCTAAAAGATTTCTAGAAGCAAAGTTCAAACCAACATAAAAAATTTGTATGATCATCCATAAATTCAAACCATGAGTAGTGCAATTGCGAATCATCAATTTCATTCTTTCCCAAGATTGGGCAACATCCTCACGATCAAGTTGTTTAAAATTCATAATATCGTTCCTAAGAGTGATGATCTTAGAGGGAGGAAAATACTTAGAGATAAAAGCATCTTTGCACTTGTTCCAAGAATCAATACTATTTTTAGGCAAAGACGAAAACCAAACTTTAGCACGATCTCTAAGTGAAAACGGAAATAACTTCAATTTAACAATATCATTATCTGTATCATTCTTCTTTTGCATATCACACAAATCAACAAAGTTGTTTAGATGAGTAGCAGCATCTTCACTAGGAAGTCCAGCGAATTGATCTTTCATAACAACATTCAGCAAAGCAGTATTGATTTCACAAGACTCAACATCATTAAGAGGAGAAATTGGAGTACTAAGGAAATCATTATTATTGGTATTGGAGAAATCACACAATTTGTTATTATCTTGCACCATGGCAACAAGTAATCCAACACACAAGCAAACGGAAAAAGGAAAGCGAAAGAGAGAGAGAGATTGGGAAAGAGAGGGCAAATAAAACGGCAAGAGTAAAGTGGGGGAGAGGAAAACGAGAGGCAAATAGCAAATAATGTAAATACGAGGGAGATGAGTTTGTGATGGGTACTTGGTATGTCTTGACTTGAGCGAAGACATCTCCTGCAACGGCGCCAGAAATCCTTCTTGCTACGTCTTGAGCTTGCGTTGGTTTTCCTTCAAGAGGAAAGGGTGACGCAGCAATAGTAGCGTAAGTATTTCCCTCAGTTTTTGAGAACCAAGGTATCAATCTAGTAGGAGGCTCCTCAAAATTCCCACGCACCTACACAAACAAACAAAGAACTCGCAACCAATGCAATAAAGGGGTTGTCAATCCCTTCACGGCCACTTGCGAAAGTGAGATCTGATAGAGATAGTATGATAAGATAAATATATTTTTGGTATTTTATAATATAGATGCAAAAAGTAAAGATGCAAATAAAAGTAGATTGAAAGCTTATTTGATAAAAGATAGACCCGAAGGCCATAGGTTTCACTAGTGGCTTCTCTCAAGATAGCATAAGTATTACAGTGGGTGAACAAATTACTATCGAGCAATTGATAGAAAAGCGAATAATTATGAGATTATCTAGGCATGATCATGTATATAGGCATCATGCCCGTGACAAGTAGACCGACTCCTGCCTGCCTTTACTACTATTACTCCACACATGACCGCTATCCAGCATGCATCTAGAGTATTAAGTTCATCAGAACAGAGTAACACATTAAGAAAGATGACATGATGTAGAGGGACAAACTCAAGCAATATGATATAAACCCCATCTTTTTATCCTCGATGGCAACAATACAATACATGCCTTGCAACCCTTTCTGTCACTGGCTAAGGACACCGCAAGATTGAACCCAAAGCTAAGCACTTCTCCCATGGCAAGAAAGATCAATCTAGTAGGCCAAACCAAACTGATAATTTGAAGAGACTTGCAAAGATAACTCAATCATACATAAAAGAATTCAGAGAAGATTCAAATATTTCTCATAGATAAACTTGATCGGATCTCGACAAACATACCGCAAAAAGAGTTTACATCGAATAGATCTCCACGAGAGAGGGGGAGAACATTGTATTGAGATCCAAAAAGAGAGAAGAAGCCATCTAGCTAATAACTATGGACCCGAAGGTCTGTGGTAAACTACTCAGAACTCATTGGAAGGGCTATGGTGTTGATGTAGAAGCCCTCCATGGTCGATTCACCCTCGGGCGAAGCGCCGATGAAGGTTCCAAGATGGGATCTCACGGATACAGAAGGTTACGACGGTGAAAATTGTTTTTCATTGGCTCCCTGGATGTTTTCGGGGTACGTGGGTATATATAGGAGGAAGAAGTACGTCGATGGCCGCTCGAGGCGCCCAGGAGATAGGGGGCGCGCCCAAGAGGGGTGGGCGCGCCCTCCTATCTCCTGGCCGCCTCGATTGCTTCTTGCCTTGCACTCCAAGTCCTCTGGATCACGTTCGTTCCAAAAATCACGCTCCCGAAGGTTTCATTCCGTTTGGACTCCGTTTGATATTCCTTTTCTTCAAAATACTGAAATAGGCAAAAAAACAACAATACGGGATGGGCCTCCGGTTAGTAGGTTAGTCCCAAAAATGATATAAATGTGTAAAATAAAGCCCATAAACATCCAAATGTGGTAATATAATAGCATGGAACAATCAAAAATTATAGATACATTAGAGACGTATCACTGCCTCCCGAACCAGGGACCACCACAAGAGGGTTCTCGTGTGAACCACTACCATCCCAACGGGTGCGACGGCCCAAACATCGACGAGCCCGCGTTTGGAGAGGTCGGGTGCCTACCTTTCCAGGTCGGATGCCCTGCCTTCACCAGTGAGCTGCGGCAAGTCTGTTGGCCATCCGCTCACATGTTAAAGCCAGAGATACTAGAGAAGGAGACTAAACCCGGCAGAGTTCTTGAGCATCTACACTATCGCTGTTGAGGATGCCAGGGGAAGAGATGAGAAGGTATTCGCCAATACTTCCCTTTGGCACTCCAGTCAAATGTGAGTTCTTGGCTGATGCACCTGCCAGAGAACTCCATTGCGACCTGGGCAGACCTATGCCATGAGTTCATTGGTGCCTTCACAGGAGGCCATCAAGAACCAGGATGGCCCAGCGACTTGCAGCTTCTCCAACAGAAAGAAGGATAAACTCTACGGAAGTACTTGCAAAGATTCAACAGAGTACACAGAAATATTCCAGATGTGCACCCAGCAGCTATGATAGCTGCCTTCCAATCCAATGTGCGCAACTACAGGATACGTTCCAAGATGAACGTTCAGTTGCCCAAGACTGTGAAGGAGTTGTATACCTTGGTGGACAATTGTGCTCGAGTGGAAGAGGGTTGGAAGCTCCCTGGAGAGGCAGATCGAATCGACATTGACTCGGAGGATGACGATGAGTCCACCAGTCAGAGGAACAACAACAAAAAGCACAACAAGAAACGCACGGATAAAGCAGTGTTAATAGTTGAGAGATTGGGCACACCTAGTATCGACAGAAATGCTAAATCTGAAGCCCCCGGCAAGGAAGCTGCCGCATGCACTGACTGCAGGGAGGCCGCGACTGCCGAGAAGGCTAGGAAGGGTGATGAACCGTACTGCAAGATTCATCAGACCAAGGGCCGCGATCTCCAAGAGTGTCATCAGGTTGAGTAGCTCGTCAAGAAGCAGAGGGCTGAGTATGAGAAGCGTGATAAGGAAAAAGGTCAGAATGGTGCTGGCAGAAAGGGATGGGGCGGTGAATCAAATCGCCCCAGCAAGGCTCCTCGGAACCAAGGGAAACCAGCCAGGGGCCGAGAGAAGGGAGATTGCAATGAAGAAAGTGATGAAGGGGATGAAGAGGAAACCAGTGAGCAGGAATTCCATAAGGCCACTGACGCCCTGTGCATTGACGGTGGTGCATCTTTGCAGTCCTATCACCACCAACTTAAATAGTGGGTGCGTGAAGTCAATGCCATGGAGACAGTGGCAGGTTCACAGAAACTGCTCAAATTCTCACGCATGCCCATCATCTTCGATGAAGAGGATCATCCTGACCGGACTACTACGGTTGGGTGCTCGCCATTGTTGGTCTCACCAACAATTCACAACCTGAATGTCACAAAGATGTTTGTTGATGGCGGGGCTGGGTTGAATCTGATTTCCCCAAAAGTTCTCGGCAAGCTCCAAATAGCAGAAGAAGAGCTTAAAGCCACGGGCACGTTTCAAGGAGTCAATCCCCGCAAGAGTCGTCCTAAAGATCACGTTGCCCGTGACATTTGGGGGAGAGTTGAACTACCGGATTGAGATTGTGTTTGATGTGGTCGACCTCCCCCTGCCGTACAATGGAATCCTTTGGAGTCCGGCCCTAGCCAAGTTCATGGCGGCACCCCACTATGCTTACAACACCTTGAAGATGCCAGGACTGATGGGCATAATTTCCATTCCATCAGATAAGAAAGACGCGATGATATGCGTGGATAAGATGTACCGGGACGCCGTCGCGGCAGAGGCTGTTAATGATGTGCCCGCCAAGGAAAGCAAAGGAAAGAAGAAGGATACTAGGGACGCCAACAAGGAATCCGGGAAGTGTGCCCCTACGAAGTACACAACACCTGTTGATGATGTGCCCGAGAATTCCAATAGCAAGAGGACCAAGGCTCCTGCACCACATGTGAAAAAGGTCCCGACATGGTTGGCTGGTACTGATGGTACTTTTACCATCAGTGCCACTCTCGATAACTAGAAAAGCGCGCTCGTTGCCTTCCTGCGGGCGCGATGTGTTTTCTTGGCAACCATCTGATATCCCCAGTGTTCCCGGGGAGGTAAACGAGCACCACCTTGTTGTCTGCCCACATGCCCGACCCGTCAAGCCGAAGGTGCGGAAGTAAGCCTTGGAGCAGCAACAGCTCATTGCCGAACAGATCAAGAAACTTGAGGCAGCTGGTTTGGTCAGAGGAGTACTACATCCAACATGGTTAGCAAACCCAGTGGTTGTGCGCAAGGCTAATGGGAAATGGAGGTTGTGCATAGATTTCATGGATTTGAATAAGGCATTCCCGAAGCACCCATTCCCCCTGTCGTGCATTGACCAGATTGTGGATTCCACTTTCAGGCGTGATTTGCTCTCCTTCCTGGATGCATACTCTAGGTACCATCAGATATTCATGTCTAAGGAAGACGAAGAGAAGACCTCCTTCATTACCCCATGTGGCACATATTGCTTTGTGCGCATGCATTTCGGGTTGAAGAGTGTTGGGTCCACTTTTGCAAGAGAACTCCAAATTGGTTTCCAGCCACAGTTGCACATTAATATTGGAGCTTATATGGATGATATCATGGTCAAGACCAAGGACAAATTGACCCTCATCCAGGATTTGGAAGAGACATTTGCCAATCTACGCAAGATCAACTTGAAGCTAAACCCGAAGAAGTGTGTGTTTGGTGTTCCCTCCGGTAAGCTACTTGGCTTCTTTGTGTCCCATCGAGGGATCAAAGCCAACCCAGATAAGATCAAGTCCATCGAGCAGATCTAGGTACCCAAGATGATAGTTAAAGATGTGAGACGTCTGATAGGATGTATTGCCATGCTTAGCAGATTCATCTCCAAGTCTGCCGAGCGCGCCTTGCCGTTCTTCAAAATTTTGAAGAAGGCAGGACCTATGAAGTGGACCCCGGAAGCAGATGCAGCATTGCAATATCTGAAGAGCTACTTGTCTTTTGTGCCCACTTTGGTTGCACCCAATCCACGAGAGTTGGTGATGCTGTATCTGGCAGTGACTAATCAAGTGATCGGTGTAGCATTGGTGGCACAACGGGAAGTGGAGGAAACAGCAACCTCAACAGACATCCCGGCAAGAGGAGAAAGAGAGGATGGCCCGGCAAGGTCGGGTATGGATCAGGGCAAAGAGAAGCATGGCAGCAAAGGCAACCCCAAGGACGTGGCAAGAAAGAAAATGGTGCAGCGCCCAATATAATTTGTCAATTCCCTATTGCAGGGGGCTATATCCAGGTATTCTGGTGTGCAAAAATTGATTTTTGGCCTCATCATGGCCTCAAGGAAATTGCGCCACTACTTCCAAGCCCATGAGATCATGGTTATCACACGGCTTCCGTTGCAAAGGATACTCTGGAACCCAGAGGCTACCGGCAGAATAGTGGAATGGGCTATAGAGTTATCTAGCTTTGGCCTAAAGTTTGAAAGCACGTCAAGAACTCAGAGCAGGGCATTGGCAAAGTTTATTGTAGAATGGACGCCAACCCCTAATGAGGAAGTGCTGGAAAAATTTATTCCCTGAAAGGGATCACCCCACGAATGGATCATGTATTTCGATGGCGCCTTCTCGCTCCAAGGAGCAGGGCTAGCGTGCTTCTCGTTGCTCCCACTCGGGAACACCTGAAGTACGTCATCCAAATGCATTTTTCTCGGGAAGAGGCGACCAAAAATACAGCAGAGTATGAAGGGCTCCTTGCCGGGCTCAAGATTGCAATAGAATTAGGAATTAAGAAGTTGATCATTCAAGGAGATTCACAGCTTGTGGTCAGACAAGTCAACAAGGATTACCAAAGTCCATTGATGGAGGCATATGTCGAGGAAGTGAGAAGATTGGAGGAGCGCTTTGACGGATTGCAAATAGAGCACATGCCCCATGCGAACAACATTGCTGACCATCTGTCAAAGTGCACTGCGCAGAAGCTACTTGTGGAACCATGAACTTTCGTTCTCCATCTTACTCAGCCATCCGTATCCCCAATAACAATCGCTAGAAAGAGGAGGGAATTGGACTCCGGTAAGCCTCTCTCCGTAGAATCCCTCGGGGTTCCTGGCAGGCACCCTGTTGGAAACAACTCCCCTTTGATTACCGGGTTGCACCTTCCTGTTGGGCCACTGGACCCCGTGGTCGAGGAATGCACCCCCACGAATGTGGAGGTGCCGCTAGTACTCATTGTCAAGCCTCTGGCTCCAACTTGGGCGAAGCACATAGTCCATTTCCTCCAAACTGGAGAACTTCCCGAAGAGCAAGAAGAAGCGGAAAGAGTATCCCTGAGGGCCAGTATGTATCAGTTTGTCGATGACACTCTATACAGAACAAGCCCCAACGGTGTGAAATTGAAGTGCATTTGCGAGGAAGAAGGAAAGGAACTGCTGGCAGAGATACACAAAGGAATCTGCGGCTCCCACATTGGATCAAGGGCTTTAGTTGGGAAAGCATTCCGGCAAGGATTCTATTGGCCCACTGCCCTTCAAGATGCGGTTGAGCTAGTCACCAAGTGTAAATCCTGTCAGTTCCATTCCAAGAATATCCATCTGACTACCCAAGAACTTTAGACAATCCCTTTGTCATGGTTGTTTTCACTCTGGGGGCCCGATAGCCTTAGCCCTTTCCCCCAAACTGCTGAAGGCTTTGAATTCTTGTTCGTTGCAATCGACAAGTTAACAAAGTGGCTTGAAGTAGCTATCATGAGAAAGGTGGACTGCTTAGTCGGCCTTCAAGTTCTTGAAAGATTTGTTGTGCTGCTTTGAGGTTCCTGCCCGGATCATCACTGACAACGGCAACCAATTCACGAGTCGCGCCTTCAGGCAATATGTTAATGCCCTCAGAAGCAAGATCTCATTTGCCTCTGTTGCAAGCAATGGACAAGCTGAGAGAGCGAACACTGAAGTGCTGCGGGGCCTCAAGACAAGAACGTTTGATAAGTTTCTGAAGTGCGAAAGGCGGTTGATCGATGAGCTGCCGGTGGTTCTTTGGTCCCTCAAAACTACAACAAATCGAGCTACCGGGCAGACTCCCTTCTCCCTAGTCTACGGGGCAGAAGCAGTTATCCCCATGGAACTCATTTACGGGTCACCTCGAGTACTTTCCTACGATGAAGTAGCGCAGGAACAACACCGGTGTGACGATGCTGTCATTTTCGAGGAGAACCGTCTCTGGGTTGCTAAGCATGCTGCACGCTACCAGCAAGCCCTGTGTCGCTATCGCAGCCATAGGGTTCGTGCCCAGTGCTTTGAGGAAGGTGACCTTGTCCTTAGGCACATTTAGTCTGCCAAGGGTGCAAGCAAGTTGTCACCAAAGTGGGAAGGTCCTTACCAGTTAGTATGAGTCACTAGACCTGGCGCAGTCCGTCTGGAGACCGGAGATGGCATTCAATTGCAAAACTTGTGGAATATTGATCATCTCCACAAGTTCTACCCGTAAGGCGCGGTTGTCGGGCCCTGCCCGGCAGCCACGCTTTTGTACAGGCCTTGCCTTAGTTGCATGTAACCACTTGTACAAAGCCAGGAGAAGACCCTGAGCAACAAAGAAATAAATGAAGCGATGCGGGGGCCCGACAAATGTTCATGTAGATAAGATCGCATCTGGCATCATTTTCATCTCCATAAACTACAGGCTCCTGCCGTGGACTAAGTCCTCAAGAAGGACATAAGAAGACAAGCCAGCACTGCGGTCTCCGGCAAGCCAAAGAGATAAGTTCTTCCTCTTATCCATATGTATTCTGTATGTGATAACTTGTGCATAAGAAAACCCTGCTACTCCCTTGAAACTTAGGTGGTCCCACCCTTTGTCTCAAAAGTTGCTTCGGTCAGGGTGGTCGCAGCGACCTTTGATGGATAAGGCCCGACAGGGGGCTGGTCCCTCTTTATAGTTTGTGCCCGGTAGGCTTACTCCCGGCAGTAAGACGGAGGGTACCGGCAGGATAGCCTGCCGAGGGAACTCGTTTATTTAAAAATATAGAGGCATCCCACCTCTGCATGGACATACACATGCGCGAGTCCCCGGCAAGGTTCATCTTTTTCATTAACATGCAGATCAAACATGTACATACCTTACAGGACACAAACATGGATTCAAGAGATTACATTATTTGAACTAAAATTTGGCAAATGCCTACAGACTTATGATTGAATAAAGATAAAATGCTCGCGATGCCTTCACTTTTTCCTCTCCTTCTCTGAAACTACAGGAAGGGACGAAGAAGGCGGAGGGAAGGCCTGCTTGGGATTCAACGCCTCCCCAGGATCAGAGTGACGCTGTCCCCAGACCAGGAGGAAGAAACCGGGGGCCAGGCATGGTGGCGCTACCGAAAGCCCGGACAGAGATGACAGAGTCACCAACAAACATGACTCGTCAGAACTTTAGCCCCCATTCTTGACATGTTGTGGGTTGCCGCCACCTTCCGCACCACTGTTGCCTGAAGCTCCCACTACGCCTACCGATGCGGACCACACTCCGGATGGACCCACAGAGAGCATGGTCGTCCCCGAAGGCCTGGCAATATTGAGCTACCGCCCGTTAAGGAAAACTGCATGGGGATTGGAGTCTCTAACATGCGCCGAATGGGCGCTACGCAGGGAGATAAAGTCCGCCCTCTTCAATGGTCGACCACCTCTGCGATCTCCCTTCGGCACCACAAGGAAAAGAGAATCCGGACATGCTCGACCACCACGCCCCCTACCCAATATGGGCCTTGGCATGGTGTCGTTTAAGTCACCCTTCACTAAAATTGAAGCCATGGGCGACCCGGCGATGTGTGCACCAGAGTCACCACCTCAAGTGCCACCATCGCACTACCCAAACGCCCCCTTGAGACCAGCACGGAACTCTAAGCTAGGACCCGGGACCTAGCCCCGGGCTCCCCCTTCCAGCATACCCAAGATGAAGCAAAAGGTGGAGGAAGAGAGGGATATGGATGAGTGCCTCCGTTCCTCCCCCGCTTCTCCTTTTATAGGCGGGCTGGGCTGGGAGCTGATTCCCTAGTGGGTAACCGCCGTCCTCCTCCGCCAATCCAAGAAGACTAGGGCCCTTCCTTGATGATCTTCCGCACCACGCGCCTCCTTACCTATCCCACTCAATGCATGCGGCATACGTGGCTAAGGATAAGGGCGTGGTGGGAAGAGTGAATTGGCAGTTACCCGCCCGTGCGTTAAAGTCATTCACGAGCCATTACAAGGATGGCCCCACCAAGATTGGCGTTACACGGCACGGGGGGGGGGGGACGGGAAACTAACCCGGATTCAAGTTAAGAAAGAAGCAAAGAAGATCTCAAAGGGCAGAGTCATTCTTGCGCTCCTACCTGTGCACTGGTTAGGGCCTGCCCCGATGATGCCCAATGGCATGTTCGTGCCAAGCCTGGGGGTTCCTGTCAATGCAAAAATCCCTGGGTCCATTGCCCAGACCGTGCACAGGCACGAATGCAAAGATTACAACACCAAGATCAAACGTAGCAAGGAGGAACAATTCATCAAAGGGTCCAAGTGCAGATAAGGAAGATCAAGATGATCCAGAGAAGCAAGATACCGTCAAGGGAAGAACCTCCCTTGTCGGGCAGGCGAGCCTGGTGAGGTTGGGTTTGCCCCGGAAGCATATTCCCAGATCGTCCCCGTAGGCCCTGCCGGGGATTGTGGAGTCTAGCCACTCCACCGCTCCAACTCACAAGCGACGCAAGTCACAGATCAGTGTGGTGTCAAGCCCCAAGATGACTAAGTGGCTGCTTTTCACCACATGGCAGTCACTTCCTACAGCAAAGACCTCCATATGACACCCGTCATGAGACGTGTCAAGCAAGGAAGTGCGAAGCTGGCAAAATAGCCCGGCAAGAGCTGCCGGGCATGCTGTGATGTGACAGTAGATGGCGCATTTAATGCGCCCTTGTCAGCCTGCAGAGTTAGGTATGATAGCATTGTTTGCTATCTAATCAGTATATAAAGACTGATGTGCCACTTTAGTGACCCCTTGACCTATAAAAGGAGGCCCATAGCAACCATAGAAAGGGTTCACAAGGTTGGCAAGCACGGCCCCTCACATATCCATACGTACGTAGCCACTTCGCCTCGAGGCAACCCTGCCGGGCAAGTGCGCTGCACCCACCACCATCTTTTCCACCATCAATCCACCAAAGCAGGAGTAGAGTTTTACGCCTCGCAGCGGCCCAAACATGGGTAAAAACTGCCTATGTGATCTCTATCACGCTGCGGTACACTTCTCTGCTCTTTGTGCAATGTGTCCATCCCCCCGCCAAACCAAAAGGGGCTTGTAGCCCTATAGGTGGCTGTGGTTCCCCATGACATGTAGTGGGGAAAGATCTAGGCACATATGGCCAGTCAAATATATTTGATCATCATTTATTATTGTTGACAATTGTCTCTATGATAAATGAGTTGGGAGGCGAAACATTAAACCCCTATCTTTCTCTGTGTTCGGTGGATGCCATTTGTTCGAAAAATATGCTTTGAGTACTAGCAATCATAGAAGACTATATGATCATTGAGTATGTGGAGCTCTTATATAGATATTGTTGAATAAGTTGAATTGCAATTGCTTGGTGACTGAGAACATAGGTTGATAAGTTTCCAAAGTGTTGGTGCAACAAACCATGGGTCTGATGCCCAGACCATGCATAGGCCTAAAAGAACGAAGTTGCAACATCCCAGATGAGATAAAGATGAAGAAATAGCTCTTTGATAGATCAGAGGGCAGATCAAGAAGACCAACTCAAGCCAAGGGAAGCAAGACATCACTAAGGAAAAAACTCCCTTGCCGGGCAGGCGAGCCTGGCGGTGTCGAGGTTGCTCCGAAGACAAGTCTTAGAATGCCTCGGCAGGCTTGCCGAGATGCCAAGGGCGGACCGCCGTTTCTAAGGATCCACCGCTCCACCTCGTATCGCCACAAGTCATCGATCGGTGCGGTGTCAAGCCCCCAAGTGACTAGGTGGTTGTCTTTTGACATGTGGCAGCCACTTCCGAAGGAAATCACCTCCAAATGACACTCGTCCAACGACGTGTCAAACAGACAGACAAGAAGGTGGACAAACAACCTAGCAAGGTGTTGGTGTACAAAATTATGGGTACTTCTGTACCCCTTACCTATGCACGGACGGTTGCGGCAACGCCTGCAGCAGGGCTTGGCGAAGCAGAGGAGGACGGAAGGAGGCAAGGTGATACGTGTCCGTCGTATCTACTTTTCCAAACACTTTTGCCCTTGTTTTGGACTCTAACTTGTATGATTTGAATGGAACTAACCCGGACTGACGCTGTTTTCAGCAGAATTGCCATGATGTTATTTTATGTGCAGAAAACAAAAGTTCTCGAAATGACCTGAAACTCCACGGGATGTCTTATAAAAAATCCTCGCCAAAGATGAAGACCAGGGGGCCCACACCCTGTCCACGAGGGTGCCCCCCCCTCCTGGGCGCCCCCCCCCTCCTGGGCGCGCCCCCTACCTTGTGGGCCCCCTGGAGACCCTCCGACGCCAACTCCAACTCCATATATTGGCTTTCGGGAAGAAAAAAAATCAGAGAGAAGAAATCATCGCATTTTACGATACGGAGTGGCCGCCAAGCCCTAATCTCTCTCGAGAGGGCTGATCTGGAGTCCGTTCGGGGCTCCGGAGAGGGAGATTCGTTGCTGTCGTCATCATCAACAATCCTCCATCACCAATTTCATGATGCTCTCCGCCGTGCGTGAGTAATTCCATCGTAGGCTTGCTGGACGGTGATGGGTTGGATGAGATTTATCATGTAATCGAGTCAGTTTTGTTAGGGTTTGATCCCTAGTATCCACTATGTTCTGAGATTGATGTTGCTATGATTTTGCTATGCTTAATGGTTGCCACTAGGGCCCGAGTGCCATGATTTCAGATCTGAACCTATTATGTTTTCATGAATATATGTGAGTTCTTGATCCTACCTTGCAAGTCTATAGTCACCTACTATGTGTTATGATCCGGCAACCCCGAAGTGACAATAATCGGGACCACTCTCGGTGATGACCATAGTTTGAGGAGTTCATGTATTCACTATGTGCTAATGCTTTGTTCCGGTTCTCTATTAAAAGGAGGCCTTAATATCCCTTAGTTTCCAATAGGACCTCGCTGCCACGGGAGGGTAGGACAAAAGATGTCATGCAAGTTCTTTTCCATAAGCACCTATGACTATATACGGAATACATGCCTACATTACATTGATGAATTGGAGCTAGTTCTGTGTCACCCTATGTTATGACTGTTACATGACAAACCACATCCGGCATAATTATCCATCACTAATCCGGTGCCTACGAGTTTTCCATATACTAGTTCTCGCTTATTTACTTTTCCGTTGCTACTGTTACAATCACTACAAAATACCAAAAACATTACTTTTGCTGTCTTTACTTTTGTTACCGTTACCACCACTATCATATTACTTTGCTACTAAATACTTTGCTGTAGATACTAAGTTTCCAGGTGTGGTTGAATTGACAACTCAGCTGCTAATACTTGAGAATATTCTTTGGCTCCCCTTGTGTCGAATCAATAAATTTGGGTTGAATACTCTACCCTCGAAAACTGTTGTGATCCCCTATACTTGTGGGTTATCAAGACCTTTTTCTGGCGCCGTTGCCGGGGAGCATAGCTCTATTCTTTGAGTCATTTGGGATTTATATCTGCTGGACACTATGAAGAACTTGAAAGACGATCGAACTACTATTTTGCCCTCAACTACGAGGGGAGGTAAGGAACTGCCATCTAGCTCTGCACTTGATTCACCTTCTGTTATGAGTAAGCTAGCGACAGCTAAACCTGTTTCTTCTATTTGTTCTGATATGTCGCATGTTATTGATGATGCCATTTCTGCTATGCATGATACTTATGATGAAACTACTTCTATGCTTGATACTACTGTGCCCCTTGGTGAATTTCTTGATGAACAGATAACTAGGTCTAGAGAAAGAGAAATTATTGAATCTGAATATGATGATGAGTGTGATGATGAGTGTGATGATGAGAATATGCCTGCTATTCCTGAGGGCTATCTTTTTGATGCAGAATCTTCTGCAGCTATTTTTGCCTACCAAGATAGATACGAACTTAAGAGGCTGCTAATTAAATGGAGTAAAGAATCTCTTAGAGATAGAATGAAACCCGACCCTGCTTTTGCTACTTCACCTATTTGTGTTCCCGATAAGGATTATTATGAATTTCTTGTTGATCCAGATATAATTACTTTGGTTGAATCTGATCCTTTCTATGGCTATGAATCTGAAACTTTTGTGGCACATCTTACTAAGTTAAATGATATAGCTGCCCTGTTTACTAATAATGAGAGATCGTGCTACCTTTATTTACTCAAAATATGTCCGTTCTCATTAAAGGGTGATGCTAAGACATGGTTTAATTCTCTTGATCCTGGTTGTGTGCGTAGTCCCCAGGATATGATTTATTACTTCTCTGCTAAATATTTCCCTGCTCATAAGAAACAAGCTGCTTTGAGGTAAATATACAAGTTCATGCAAATTAAAGAAGAGAGTCTCCCACAAGCTTGGGGGAGGCTTCTCAAGTTACTTAATGCTTTGCCTGAAACCTGAAATACTTGATATCTTTTATAATGGACTAACTGATGCTTCCAGAGATTACCTGGATAGTTGTGTTGGTTGTCTTTTCAGGGAAAGAACACCGGAAGAAGCTGAAATTCTATTGAATAATATGTTGACAAATGAAAATAATTGGGCACCTCCCGAGCCACCTCCTGAGCCATCTCCAGAGCCAATTACTGAGCCTATTCCTAAACCAACTCCAAAAAAGATAGGTGTTCTATTTCTCAGTCCCGAAGATATGCAAGAGGCAAAGAAATCTATGAAAGAAAAAGGTATTAAAGCTGAAGATGTTAAGAATTTACCTCCTATTGAAGAAATACACGGTCTTAATTTACCGCCTGTTGAAGAAGTATATGATCTCAATTCCTTATTCACTGAAGAACCTCCTGATCCCGATATCCCAACACAGGTAGGAAAGGTAAATTCTCTCCATAGATATGATAAAGCTGAAGTCCCTCCTACTAAAATTACTAGTCAGTGCTTGGATGAGTTTGATGACTTTATGTTTAAGCAAGATGACTTTAATGCTTATTTTGGTAGACAATTAAAATAGAATACATTTATGATTAAACGCTTGGGTGATTTTATGGCTAATATTAGAGGTGAACTTAAACTTGTTAGCAAACATGCTTCTATGGTTACCACTCAAGTAGAACAAGTACTTAAAGCTCAGAAAGAAGTGCTTGCTGAAATGAATAGTAAGAAAAATGATTATGCTGTTAGAGTGGCTACTAGAACTAGTAGAATGACTCAGGAACCTTTGTATCCTGAAGGCCACCCTAAGAGAATCGAGCAAGATTCTCAGAGAAATAATATTGAAGTACCTAGTTCTTCTAAAAGGAAGAAAAAGAAAAATGATAGGACTTTGCAAACTTCTAGTGAACCTATTGCTGAACCACCTGAGAATCCAAATGATATTTCCTTGTCTGATGCTGAAACACAATCTGGTAATGAACATGAACCTAGTGAAAATGTTAATGATGATGTTCATGATGATGCTCAACCTAGTAATGATAATGATGTAGAAGTTGAACCTGCTGTTGATCTTGATAACCCACAATCAAGGAATCAACATTATGATAAAAGAGACTTTGTTGCTAGGAAACATGGTAAAGAAAGGGAACCATGGGTTCAGAAACCCATGCCTTTTCCTCCGAAACCATCCAAGAAAAAGGATCATGACCATTTTGAGCGCTTCGCTGAAATGATTAGACCCATCTTTTTGCGTATGCGATATACTGATGTGCTTAAAACAAATCCTTATGCTAAGTATATGAAGGATATCATTACTAATAAATGAAAGATACCGGAAGCTGAAATTTCCACCATGCTTGCTAATTATACTTTTAAAGGTGGAATACCAAAGAAACTTGGAGATCCAGGAGTACCTACTATACCATGCTCCATTAAGAGAAATTATGTTAAAACTGCTTTATGCGATCTTGGAGCCAGTGTTAGTGTTATGCCTCTCTCTTTATATCGTAGACTTGACTTGAATAAGTTGACACCTACTGAAATATCTTTGCAAATGGCTGATAAATCAACTGCTATACTTGTCGGTATTTGTGAGGACGTGCCTGTTGTAGTTGCGAATGTTACTATTTTAACGGACTTTGTTATTCTTGATATTCCCAAGGATAATAGTATGTCTATTATTCTTGGAAGACCTCTCCTCAATACTGCAGGGGCTGTTATTGATTGGAACAAAGGCAATGTCACTTTTCATGTTAATGGTAATGAGCACACGGTACACTTTCCAAGGAAACAACGTCAAGTTTATAGTATCAACTCTGTTGAAAAAATTCCATCGATTATATTTGGAGGTTTTGAATTTCCTCTCCCTACTGTCAAGAAAAAGTACGATATTCTTATTGTTGGGGATTTTCATATCCCCGTTGAGGTAACTTAGTGTTATTCGAAATTTCTCCGGTTCTGTGTTATTTGGAATAAGTTTGTTAACAAGACTTGATCAACCTTGTTAGTGGGTTCATTTTGATGATCACGAGATGGATGAAACTAGAAGCACAACCTTCTGTACCCTCTTTGCATTTTCTATTATTTAGTAAAAATAAAGTAAAATAGTGTTTTTTCTGTCTGTCTCCTGACTTATATGTGCAATATAAAAATATCCCGAAAATAAAAGTCCTCAGAATGCCATGCAATATAAAAGTATCCCGAAAATAAACTTGATAATAACATGAACTATTTTACCATGTCAATACAAACAAAATATAATTAGCATTTGCTTGTTTTTAATTGTTGATCTGTTGTATGATTGAGGTAATCCCACATTCTCTGTACTTTCACTTGAATGTCATAGTATGTCATGTTGTTGGTAAGCACTAAAATTCTTCAACACAGTTTTTTGGCTATGAAAGGATTCTGAAATTATTAGGCAGCTATCTATGCAATTTTTATTATGATAAATGAATTAGTTAATTCATAATATTTACAAACCTGATTCAGCCGAGAGGCGACTTAGAAGATATGTCCTGGCTTCATCGGGCAATTGAGATGCAGTCACATCGAAGCTTTGGCGTTTTTTGTTATTTGTCTGGCATCGCAGAACCAATAATCTTTTCTTTTTTTGGTGGTGCCCAAGTCGGATAGCAGATTTGTTCTGTAGTCTTCGATTTTGTTGGTGATGCTTAGGCCGGGTAGCAGATTCTGGAAGATCGGGTAGCAGATTTACAGACATCGTTTTGTACAAAATTGGTTGGATTTGAATCTTGGGGTTGGATGTGGCCGGCTGCTTGCCTTTCTGATTTGTTGCCTTGGCCGATCCATGTGGAGTTTCTCTTTATCAAGACTACATGTGGAGGGAATTTCCTTTTATCAAGACTCGTGTGGAGTTCTATAGATTGAGTCCGGCTGTAGTTATCCTTGTTTTTTTGGCATGCATATGCCCGATTTGGAATTAGATGCACGTGAGGTTATGTATCTTCTATTACGTGATTACAGCTTGACTGCTTGGAATTATATGCACATGAGGTTCTGTAGGCATATGTTTTTGCCCGCATGGTTTTTTTACTTGATGTGGGGTTTGGATGATTCCTGCTTGTACTCATTAATTACATGTAAATGATTGAGTCTTCCGTACATGTACTATATATGCATATGCATAGACGTGACATCGTCTAGTGCAATAAGTTAGTAAATACATGTTATTCAAATCTAATGGCTGAAATAATATTAATGTATGTGGATAAACATGGTAGCTTATTTGTCTTCAGTTTTAAGTATATAATAGATATTGGTGTTAAGGTTTGTGATTCCCTATGCAAGCATGAAAGTTAATAGCTATGCAATGAAGTTACATCCTACTTGTGGTGCACTATTCGGTGTTAGTTATGTTTAATGCTTGCTTATGATCATTTTTGTTTCTTGGTTGGTCGCTTCTCAATCTATTTGCTAGCCTTCATTTGTACTAAGCGGGAATATTTCTTGTGAATCCAAACTCCTTAAACCAAGTTGTGTGAAATGAGTCCACCATCCCTACCTATATGCGGTATTTCCATGCCGTTACAAGTAAATTTGTATGTGCCGACTCTAATTTTCAACATGAATTTCCTTTTTGTGTGCCTGTACCCCTCATGAAGCGGCAGTGGGTGGCCAATATTTTCAATGCTAGATGTGTTATTCTCAAAATCAGTTTTATTCAGTTGTCATTGCATGAGAGTGTGGCCGGTAATAGGGATGCCGAGCCCGGAAATGAAAAGAGATTTACTTCATGTTGTCAATAATGAATTCCTTGGAAAGTGTTGGTATGGAAGGCACCCATGGATACGGCTAGCCATGTATAGTGAAAGAATGGTGAAAAAAGGAACAAACTTTATTGTATGTTTGGGACCGCCTGTGATGTATCTAGAATGGAAAGTATTGGGAATTCTCAGTCAGTTTCGTTGACACGAAAAACATGCCTCTCAAAACAATTTTTATCTCTCAATTTAAGCTTTGAGCTCTGGCACCTCTACAAATCTCTGCTACCCTCTGCGAAGGTCCTATCTATTTACTTTATGCAATTTTTATTTTTATTGAGTCTCCATCTTCTCTTATAAAGGGAACACTATTGTCATACTTGTGCATTGGGCATAGTTAATATTCGACTGTGTTTCGTGAATGATTCAATGATTGAGCATAATGGGCGAGGGATAGCTTTCTTTAGTGTCGATATTTTCAAAGACAATGTTGCTTGTTGATATGCTTGAGTATTGATGTCCTCATGTCAAATTATAGACTATGGCTTTGAATCATTAGAGTCCAAATATCCATGCCACAAAGAAAGAGTATATGATGAATATGATAGGTAGCATTCCACACAAAAATTCGTTTTCAATTGCTACTTTATCGTGACTAGCACAAATACCCGTGCGTTGCAATGGGAGAAGAAGAAAAAAACATACTTTCTGAACCCTATAGCTCAAGACTCTTCCATGGTGACATCAGTAAGTGTACTGTATGTGTGTGCAATTTAATCTTCACATTTCCTTCCTCTGGACACAGCTTCCACTTCCCATTTTTTTCTCCGTCTAGATATGAAATCTCTGCGCTCTTTCCTTCCTTATTCTGCCATATGACATGAAATCCCCCTCCTCTTTCCACATGAAATCTGGGCCCTCTTTCCATCCTTCAACTGTCATATAAGCCATGAAATCGCCCTCCTCTTTTCTTCTTTATTTTCTTTCTTTTCTTCCTTATTCGGTCAAGACTCAAGATACATGAAATCCCTCCTCTTTCCTTCTTTATTTTTCTTTCTTTCCTTCTTTATTATGGAAGGACTTATTTCCTTCTTTATTGGTTCCCGAGATGGCTCCTTGATACGAAGGAAACTCGAAGATGTAAATAAATTACAAAGAATGAGTTTAAGGTAGCGGTATGGGACTATTTAAAAGGGTTTAGAGATCGATTCAGTCCATCATCGAATACTTTTATGCACCAGGCTTTGGGCCAGCTTTGCCAGTTCGGTTGTGTGGCTTCCCTCGGCCAGAATAATGAGGCGGCAGAAAATCCTCCTGACATGGTAGATTAAGAGAATAATCCTTGTTTTTCTACACGTACAATGTGCCGGCCGAGTTGGTCGCTCGCTCTACGCATTTTTCTGATGACCCGCGTTCGAATCCTCAAAATAACATCTTTTTATGTGTGGCCATTTTTTAAAGAAGAGACCGTAAAAAAAGAGGATGTGGCCTTTTTTTTAAAGAAGCGACCGTAAAAAAAACAGGACGCACTGCGTGTGTGCACTGTGGCCCAACCCTGAAATTTTGTACGAAGTAATATAGATAGATTAGTACCACCTTGGATTTTGAAAAAAAAACTGAAAGCGTAAATTCACGGGAAGAAGTGTATTGTGACGGTGAACCCACGGAGTCTATCCGTGCTTTATTATTAGGGAAAGATGAGTTTTATGAGAAAGAGTTGTTGTTATGATGCTAGGGAAAGTGATTGAAATTATCATTGATCAAACTTATGCATTATGCTAGCATTCACACTTCATAAATTATTTCTTTTATCATTTACCTACTCGAGGACGAGTAGGAATTAACCTTGGGGATGCTGATACGTCTCGAATGTATCTATAATTTATGAAGTATGTCGGCATTCTGGGATCGGGGGTACCCAGATCTGCCTACCTACATCCCAGCGCGTGGGCTCATTGACGGCCCGATACAGCCCAGCCAAAACAACTCCAAGACAAGACCCACGCAAGGCCCCCAGGCCTCGTGCGGCGAACGATGCCAAGACCTCCTGGGGGCGGCTCCCCAAGCCTACCTCCCGAGTAGCAAAGATCTCTATGCAAGTACCCTGCCTCATGAGGCCGCGATGACATGAGCCATGACGACCAAGGTCAGGCGGGCACCAGCAGGCGCAGACGGGGCAGTTTCCTCTTTGGTGCTAAGGAGGCAAGGGCAGGGGCAGGTTCCCGAGGAAGGCTCCAAAGGTTTCCATTCCGGTGCAACGAGACCACGACCATGAGCTCGGGAGGATGGATGTCATTGCCGAGCCCACCACTACGTCATGGTCAGAAGCTTTGGAGGCGATGACCACCTTTCGTCAAGATAAGATGTACTTCATGGCCCCATTCAAAATTGACCGTTGTGGGATCCTTTTCCGCCTGTGCGATGAGGGAAGAGGACCAAGGCCACTATAAAGAGGTACTAGCCTCCACCGTAGAGGCGGATCGGCTCATCGCCACCTAGATTGATTCATCCTAGCCACCAGAGCCCTCGCGAGACCACTGTACTAGTTCATCCACCGCCTCCTCATGAGGCCAATCCAACCAAAGCAGAAGTAGGGTTTTACACCACAATGTGGCCCGAACCTGGGTAAATCTCCATGTTCTTTCCTTCTCAGCAATCTCGTGAGCGCGGTGTCAGTACAACAAACCATGGGTCTCTTACCCAGACTATGCACAGGCATGGGAACAAGATTATGACACTAGGCCATGCCAGAGTTCAGGAGACCAAGATCTTCGAGGGACCAACATGCAGATCAAGAGGACCAAGGTCAAGCCAGAGACGCAAGATATCACTAGGAGAAAATCCTCCCTTTGCTGGGCAGACTGGCTTGGCGAGGGCGGAGCCACCCCCGGAAGAGAACATCCAAGATGTCCTGCCAGGGCCTGCCGGGACTCACAGAAGCAAGAACCACCTCACCCAACCACTCTGCCATGACCCACATCGTCAATCAGTGTGGTGTCAAGCCACAAAGTGATTAAGTGGCAGCCATTCGCCACATGGCAGCCTCTTTCTACAAGAAATACCTACAGACGACACTCATCCTGCAACGTGTCAAGCAAGCAGGCGTGAAGCTGTCAAAATAGCCCGGCAAGGCTTGCTGGGCGAACAACAGTGTGACATTGAGCAGCGCATTTAATGCGCTCTGTCATCCTGAAGAGTTAGGTATTATAGCATTGTTTGCTATCTTATCAGTGCATATGACTGATTTCCCCTTGTGCTGACCCGTTAATATATAAAAGGAGGCCCATGGTAACCATAGAAAGGGGTTAGAAGGTTGGATACCCACACATTCATACGCGCATAGCCACGGTTGCCCATAGGCAACCCTGCCGGGCAAGTGTACTGTGCTCCACCACCATTCTTCCAACATTAATCCACCAAAGCAGGAGTAGGGTTTGACGCCTCACGGTGGCCCGAACCTAAGTACAATTGCCGTGTGATTTTTCTGTCGTACTACCCCACGCTCTTCTGCTCTTTGTGCAACGTGACATCCCCCATGCCAAACCAGCAAGGGACCCTTGGTCCCATAGGTGGTCGTGGTTTCCCATGACATCTTTGGCGCGCCATGTAGGGGGATCACTTGCGCGAACATGAAAGCGTGTGCAACGCGTCATCTTCATCGCCATCTTCGTCTTCGACGGCGCCATCAACCATGGCGCCCAAGAAGATATCCGGTGCTTCGTCTCACCCATCCACCTCATAGACTCCACCGCTCGCAGCCACCAATGCTATGGGAGGTGCGGAGGCATACGAGGATGTGGACGATGCTAGGGAGGTGGTCGGAGCAGGCGGCACCGTCACCACTTCCCGCACGGCCGAAGCAAGAGCGGGAGACACCGGAGGAGAGCAATATCAGCAACATCACGATGGCCACGCTCCATGAGGTATGCATGAAGGGGTTACTTTGTCCACACCCCTTCCTCTCGCCGACGGGAACAGCCACAGCGATGGCGCTTAGTCCGGGGTGAATCGCCGCCCTCCGGCCGCCCCCATCACGGGAGCGACCGCAGCGCATGCGCCTTCCCCGGGGCGAGTTGACCAACTCGCTGCGCCCGACGGAGCCGCTGGCCCTCGAGTGCCTTCGCCAAGCCACCATGCCATCCAGGTGGCTGCCCCGCAATAGTGGGGACGTGGTACTACGTGGTACTGTCGCTGCTGGCACTGTCAGGAGCCGAGCGACGGTATGATCTACATTGCCATCACCCATGCCGAGTATGGCTACAGAGGCCATGGCACGGGCTCAGCTGCTACTCAGGTTCCCACCAGCTGCTGAGCAGATGGATGAGTGGCGTGCCACCATCTAGAGTTTGCTTGGTTTCTCCAAGGCTGGGGGCTCGCAGCGAGCTATCCCACTGCGGCCTCCCCAAGCTACGACAACAACTCATGCTGCTCGTCGTACGGAAGCGGCCACCCTCATAGTACAGTCCTCGCCACGACAGCCAGCGCAAGCGCAACAGAATCAAGAACCTGGTGATGTCTCGATGGCCTCTTCTGACCCTCGAGCACTCCAGACCAGCGGCAAGCCCTGGAGGACATGCGGAGGGGAGATGTGCGCGTTGTCATTGAGCGACACCGTGACGACCACCGCTGGGCCAATGGGTGTGATGGTCCTGACGTTGATGCGCCTGTGCTCAATATTGGCGGGTGTCCACCTTTCGAGGTTGGGTGCCCTGTCTTTACTTGTGAGCAGCGGCAAGTCCGTTGGCCTTCCGCCCGCATGTTCAAGCCAGAGATACTCGAGAAGTATGATGGGAGGCTAAACTCGGCAGAGTCTCTGAGCATCTACACCATCGCTGTTTAAGCTGCCAGGGGAAGAGATGAGAAGGTGTATGCCAACTACTTCCCTTTGGCTTTCAAATCCAATGTGAGGTCGTTGTTGATGCACCTGCCGGAGAACTCCATTTTTTCATGGGCTGACCTATGCCACGCGGTCATTGGCGCCTTCACTGGAAGCCATCAAGAACCAGGCCGGCCTAGTGATTTGCAGCTTCTCCAATAGAAAGAAGGAGAAACTCTCCAGAAGTATTTTTAGAGATTCAGTAAAGCCCACAGGAACATCCCGAACATCCATCCGGCAGTTGTGATAGCCGCCTTCTAGTCTAATGTGCACTACCACATGATCCATTCCAAGATGAATGTACACTTGCCCAAGACAGTGAAGGAGCTTTACACCTTGGTGGATAAGTGTGCTTGGATGGAGGAGGGAAGGAAGTTGCTTGGGGAGGAGGACTGCATCAATGTTTATTCAGAGGACGATGATGAATCCACCAGTTAGAAGAAGAGCAAGAAGCGCAATAAGAGGCGCAAGGATAAGGCAGTGATGACTGTTGAAGGATCGGGTACACCTAGGACCGGCATTTCAGCTAAGGCCGAAGCCCCCGGCAAGGAAGCTGTCGTGTGCGTTGACTGCCGGGAGGCTGCAGCTACCGAGAAGGCCGGGAAGGGTGATGGGCCGTATTGCAAGATTCGTCGGATCAAGGGCCACGACCTTCAAGAGTGTTATCAGGTTGAGAAACTCGTCAATAGGCAAAGAGCAGAGTACGAGAAGCATGACAAGGAAAAGGGTCAGAATTTTGCTAGCGGTAAGGGTCGAGGCGGTGAAGTAAATCGCCCCAGCAAACCCCTCCGGGACAAAGGAAAAACCGCCAGAGATCAAGAGAGGAAAGCATGTGTTGATGAGAGTGATGGAAGGGATGAAGAGAAAACTAGTGAGCAAGAGTTTCAGAAGGCCACTGACTTCCTGTGCATTAACGGGGACGCATCCCTGCACACCTCTCACGGCCGACTCAAACGGTGGGCGCGTGAGGTCAATGTCGTGGAACCAGCATCAGAGGCCCGGAAACCACTCAAATGGTCATGCACGCCCATCATCTTTGACGAAGAGGATCATCTTGATCGTACCACCGTGTTAGGATGTTTGCCATTGTAGGTCTCTGTGACAATTCACAACCTCAAGGTCACTAAGATGTTGGTGCACGACGTGGAAGGGTTGAATCTGATTTCCCCAAAGGTTATCAGCAAACTTCAGATAGTAGAAGAGGAGATAAAGGTCACCAGCATGTTTCAAGGAATTAATCCCGGCAGGAGTCATCCTAAGGGAAAGACCATGTTGCCTGTGACATTTGGGGGGGGAGTTGAACTATCGTACTGAAAAGATTGTGTTTGATGTGGTCGACCTCCCCTTGCCATACAATGGGATCCTTGGATGACCAGCCCTGGCTAAATTCATGGTGGCATCCCACTATGCCTACAACACCTTGAAGATGCCTGGGCCAGTTGGAGTCATTTTCATTCCATCAGCTGAGAAGGACGCGGTAATTTTCATGGACAAGATGTACCGGGACACGGTCTCGGCAGAGGCAACGGTAGTAGTAGTTCTCTCCAAGGAGAATCGGGGAAGGAATAAGGGTAGCAAGGAAACTAGCAAGGAATCTGGGAAGCGTGCCTCTTCAGACTATGATGCGCCTGTTGATGACTTGCCGGAGAGTTCCAACGGCAAAAGTTCCAAGGTTACTGCTCCACAAGTGAAGAAGGTTCTGGCAGGGCTGGCTGGCATTGATGGTACTTTCACCATCAGTGCCACCCTCTATGACAAATAGGAAAGCGCGCTCATTGCCTTCCTGCGGGCGAATATCGATGTGTTTGCCTGGCAACCATCTGATATCCCCGGTGTTCCCAGGGAGGTAACCAAGCACCACCTTGATGTATGCCCACATGCTCGACCCGTCAAGCAGAAAGTCCGGAAGTAGGCCTTGGAGAGGCAGCAGTTTATTGTAGAGGAGATCAAGAAGCTTGAAGCTACTAGTTTGGTCAGAGGAGTGCTACATCACACATGGTTAGCAAATCCAGTGGTGGTCTGTAAGGCTAACGGGAAATGGAGTCTTTTCATAGATTTCACAGATCTCAACAAGGCTTGCCCAAAGAAACCATTTCCCTTGCCGCGCATCGATCAGATCATGGATTCCACTTCGGGCTACGATTTGGTTTCCTTTCTGGATGCATATTATGGGTATCACCAGATCTTCATGTCTAAGGAAGACGAAGAGAAGACCTCGTTCATCACCCCATGTGGTACGTACTGTTTTATCTGCATGCCATTTTGATTAAAGAGTGTCGGGTCTACTTTTGCAAGGGCAAGTCCAGATTGGTTTGAAGCCACAGCTGCACAGAAACATTGAAGCTTATATGGATGACATTGTGGTCAAGACCAAGGACTGAGCATCTCTTATCCATGATTTGGAGGAGATGTTTGTGAATCTATGCAAGATCAACTTGAAGCTCAACATGGATAAGTGTGTGTTTGGCGTTCCCTCCAGCAAGCTACTTGGGTTCTTTGTGTCCCATCAGGGGATCGAAGCCAACCCCGACAAGATTAAAGCCATCGAGAAGATCCAAGCGCCAAGGATAGTCAAGGATGTGAGGCGTCTGACAGGGTGCATTGCCGCGCTAAGCAGATTCATTTCCAAGTCCACCGAGCGCGCCCTGCCGTTCTTTAAAATCCTAAAGAAGGCAGGACCCATGAAGTCGACCCCAAAAGCATATGCGGCCTTGCAATAGTTGAAGGCCTACTTGTCCTCTGTGCCCACCTTGGTTGCTCCCAAGCCACAAGAGCCGTTGCCGCTATACTTAGCGGTGACCAACACTACAAAAAAAAAGACACATCCGGGACATTTTGGGACAAACGAATTTTTTTTCTATCATATATATGACACTTCTATGACGATAATTGTGACAAAACCCAGTATCATAATAGATGTGGTGGGCTCCTACTTCTATGACAAAAAATCATGACAGAAAATGGGCTTTTCGTCCTGGGCGGGCCGGAGACGCAGCTGCATGACATTCTTTGGGCCATCCATGACGGAAAAAACCGTGGTAGAAGCGAGGGGGAGGAAAATTTTGGGGAGTTGCCGGTTATGGTGGGAGGTCGGGGGCCGAGCGATGTGCGTTTCTCTCGTACACGTATGCGCGTGTGTGCGAGGTGTTGGCTCTAACCGAACCCAAGTGAGGCATTGGGCTCTAACTGAACCCGAGCGATTGCACTACAGGCTACGCGTGACTGAACCCTAGCGATCGATCGATGGCTGTTAACTGAACCCGATGGAGCGATTCCTTCGCTATTGCTGCTAACTGAAGCCGATCGATTGGATGAACAGTGAGCGTTGCGGGGGGAGGGTTTGGATGAACAGTGAGCGGTGGCGTTGCCTCTGGATGAACAGGACCCCTGTGGTGTGGAGGGCTGGATGAACAGTAGACGGTGGAGGGGTGTCCGTGGAGGGGTGGTTGGATAGGACCCCGTGGTTTGGAGGGCTGGATGAACAGTAGAGGGTGGAGGGCTGGATGAACAGTAGACGGTGGAGGGGTGGTTGAACAGTAGCCGGTGGAGTAGCGCGCGGTGGAGGCTGGATGAACAGGAGCCCGTGGAGGATGGAGGAGGTCGACGGTAGCCCGTGGAGGCTGCAGGAGGTCGACGGTGGAGATGAACAGTATCCTGTGGAGTCCCGTTTTGTGGTACGCCACACCCCTCCCGATGAACAGGACCCCCATTTCGACCGTAGGAGGTCCGTTTCGTCCGTTTTGCGGTACGCCACACCCCTCCCGATCAGCAGGAGCCCCGTTTCGATCGTAGGAGGTCTGTTTCCTCCGTTTTGCGGTACGCCACACCCCTCCCGATCAACAGGACCCCCATTTCGACCATAGGAGGTCCGTTTCCTCCGTTTTGTGGTAGCCACTCCCCTCCCGATCAACAGGACCCCCGTTTCGACCGTAGGAGGTCTGTTTCCTCCATTTTGCGGTACGCCAGGCCCCTCCCGATCAATAGGGTCCCAATTCGAACGTGGTCGATCGAACACAAGGTCGTTTCCTCCGTTGTGCAGTACGCCAGGCCTCGTTTCCATCGCCTGTTCCGTCCAAGCCCTCCTGATGAACACGACCACGCATTTCGTTCCGACCCAGCCGGTTGGCTCCCCATGAACACGACGACGATACAGTTTCTCCGTTCCGACCCAGCCATGTACGTATGTGCGAGTAGGCGTTCGAGACCCTGCCTGTATGTACATACGTGGCCATATTTTCTTTCTAGCACCCTCGACGCTGTACGTACTTGTACATGCTATGTGCGTGCCTCTACTACGACACGTGCGTGCCTCTACATCGACCAGTATGTATGTACACTTTCGCGACCAGAATGACAACACTACGTACGCTTTGACCAGCTGGGTCCCGACTGTCAGGCACTTCCTTGCCTGCGAAGATGTAGCTGGTGGATCCCAGCAGTCAGGGGGGCGAATCGTTTTGGTTTTTTTAGCCCGGACGCACTTCCTTGCGTGCGAAGGTGTAGCTGGTGGGTCCTAGCAGTCAAGAGGGAAACATTTTTTCGCGAAATATGGTGGCCCGTCTGATGGGTCCCTGCTGTCAGGTGGAGGAATCATTATTTTCCGCATAATAAGGAGGCACTTACTTGCTGCGGCCGTGGACCCAGCTGTCAGCCTCTCGACGTGCAGTCCACGTCCGAAGGAAGTCGTTCCTTGACCACGTTGACCACGCCGCGCCGAGAGCACCAGGGTGGTGGACGACGGCGAGGCCTAGGAAGGGGACGACGCGGAGCCGGTGAAGACGCGACAGTGGATGCCCACGCGGAGAGGAGTATGAGTATTCATTCGTTCGGCTGCGGTGTGAGGCTGCTGTCGCTGCAGGGCCTGGCCTAAGGTGGGAATAGTAGGGGGCGGTGAGGCCTCCGCGGCAGCACAGACGGCCACAGGAGGCAGGAGCAGGCGGCACGACCGGCGCTGCTTTGGGCGGCTGGAGCAAGAAGACTAGAGGTTGAAGAAGCACTACGGCCGTTGGGTGGACATCATACGGTCACTGGAGCTAGAATCATTCATATTGACTAAGTTGACAAAGCCCTCCGTCCCCGTCAACTTAGTAGGCCCACAAGTCAGCTTCCCACCAAGGTGAGTCCCAGCTAGCAGGGGGAGTATTCATTTTTTTGTGCGTAATAAAGAGGCACTTCCGTTGAGTCCGAGCTGACAGCGGGGGGAACATTTTTTCGCAAAATACGGTGGCCCGTCCGGTGGGTCCCAACAGTCAGGGGGGAAACGTTTTTTTTCACGAAATAAGGTGGCCCGTCCGGTGGGTCCCTGATGTCAGGTGGAGGAATAATTATTTTGCACGTAATAAGGAGGCACTTCCTTGTGGCCGCCGTGGACCCAGCTATCAGCCTCTCCACGTACAGTACTCTTTCGATGGAAGTCAGTCGTTGACCACGTTGACCACACCGCGCCGAGAGCACCAGGGCGGTGGACGACGGAGACGCCTAGGAAGGGGACGACACGGAGCCGGGGAAGAAGCAGCAGTCGAAGCCCGCGCGGAGAGGAGTACGAGGGTTCAATGGTTCGGCTGCGGTGTGAGGCTGCCATCACCGCAGAATAACAGGGGGTGTTGGTGAGTGGAGGGATGGCCTGGCCAGTGGTGGGAGTAGTATGGGGGCTGTGAGGCCTCCGTGGCAGCACAGCCGGTCACGGGAGGCATGAGCTGGCGGCACGACCGGTGCTGCTTTGGGCGGCTGGACCAAGAAGACCAGAGGTTGAAGAAGCACTACGGCCATTGGATGGACATCGTACGGTCACTCAAGCTAGAATCGTTTATATTTGCTAAGTTGACAAAGCCCTTGGTACGCTCCAACTTAGTAGGCCCACAGGACAGCCTCTGAAACGGTGTGCCCCAGCTGTCAGGGGGAGGAATCATTTTTTGGGCGGCCGAAGCTAAGAATATCCGAGATTGAAGAAGAAGCACGACATCGGTTGGATAGACATCCAACGGCCACTGCTGCTAGAACCGTGTGTTGACTATAATAAGTTGACAAAGCCTTGCATACGTGTCAACTTATTTTGTTTAGGGGACGAGTCACTTAGTAGGCCCACAAGTGTGTGGCATAGAACTTATAGCCCATTTGCATTTTGTAAGAATGTACAACCCATTTTTGAATTCTAATGGAATTTACAACAGCCCATTTACAGTTTGTTAAAAGTACAACCCATTTTCTAGCTAGGACAACGATTAATAATTTTAACCAACCGTTGAAGACAGAATTCAATAAAATTTCCCACATTTTGATGGGATCCGAAATATTTTTATCCCGAAATTTCTAGTCAGATTAAATATAAATTTGTATTACGTAAAAATCCAACGAAACATTGCGCGCGCAACAATGAAAATTTAAGATTTTCAAAATCCATAAATAATATTTTATAAACTAATTTTGTGTTTGGTGCATTTTTTATAGTTACTGCCCAGTTTTTATAATTACATCCCATTTATTTTTTTAAAGCCCATTTTCCTGTTAAGTCTAATGCATCCCTCCTAGGATAGATTTGCAGCCCAGTGGGGCGGAGAATAACAAGTTGACCTTGCCTGGGTATTCCTCAAAAAGACGTATAGCTGGGCTAGCCATTTTCATCTTGAAAAAAGTAGTATCTGGGCTGGATATCTGGACTGGGCTAGACGGGCCACAGCCCGCCCAGTTAATACCCTGCTCTCCTCTGAACAACAACGAAATCATCGCCAAGAAAAACTCTACAGTGCTCACGCCTCAAAAACACAAATACTGCTCGAGCTGCTTGGTCCCAGCTGTCGGCCGCACCTTGTGCAATTCTCTCGTTTATATTGACTACATAGGTTGACAATGGTGTGTGACCGTGATGTCAGGAAACCAGGAGAAAGCAAAAAAAAATATAGTTGTACATAATAAGGAGGCACTTGCGTAAGTACGGCTATGGCCCTAGTGGGACCCTAGTGTCATCCAGTCAAAATAAAGTCATCTCCTGAATCCTCATGTTTGTTGACCATGTTAACAATGCTCGGCGCCACGGTGAGCGCAACAACTCGAAGGACAACGGAGAGGGCCTCGCGGTCCCTATGTAGGTCTAATACAGCGCCCGCTGCTCATTCAGGAAGCCAGGATCATCGGACACCTATGAGCACCTTCGAGAAACTAAGATGGCATGAAACGGTAAGGCCGCACTTGGGAGCTCTCATTTATTTCAAACCTGTATTAACATACAAGTGTAATTTACTCGTCATCGGAAGGCCCGAGGTCTGTAAGTAAAACCGGCGGGTTACGCATGTAATTTGAGAGACCAGTGTATATTTTACTAGCATTGCTATATGCACGACATTACCAGACGATACATGCACGACGTGCGTATCATGCCATCCATGGGCAAGGCTGAAACAACAGCTAACGACTGGATTAGCAATCGTCCGAGTGTCGTTCAGCATTTTTATCGTGTGTGAAGTACTTCCAATATTTTACTAGTCGAAATCGACCAACCAAGCGCCTTCGCCCGAGACCATCTGCTTTAATTTACAAGCATCAGTTTTACAAGTGGTTTTGGTTGGAAAACGATGATCCAATCACGGCCTAATATCATGAGTTGGTCGGAAGATCATATGGTTTCACGTCTAACCTACCCGACATGTCGTATAGGCTATGAATGAAACATCAGACGATGAACTTCTTACGCACGGAAACAACAGAAGAGGATGATCTTCTTAACAAGCAAATCACTGGCATTAGATCGACATGCAAAACAATACGAAGCATTATTCTCAGGAGGCACGGTGAACAGCTCGTGATGCCGCATGCCACAACATTCCAAGCTCAACTTTGCAATCAAACACAAGGCCTGGCATTACATAGACAATATTCAGAACAAACTCTTAACACAGGAATATCTCAGCAGAGTAACTATTTACTTCTAAACTGAACACATGAATAGGAAAAAACACTCGACGCTGCTCACAGCAAGGGCGTCCCACTCAAAAATATCAAATGCATGTCTTCTGGCTAACATCAATGAGCAAATTTTGACAAGGTTTTCCAATTCCAATATATTAAACTAACATCTTCTTGCTAACATCAATGATTAAACTTTGACAAGCTTTTCCCATTCAAAATATGTAATGCCTATGATCGTGTCCTGTCGTAGCTTCTTGTACTTGTTTGGGCACTTTTTTCCCAGGGCACTCCACGTTGTTAATTGCCAATGGTCTCTGCAGACTAGTCATGTCACCGGTGTCTAATAATACTCTGTAAAGCTTCTCGGTCATTCCTTCTGTAATGTACCGCAACCAGTGACTGCTTCTTTCTGCAAAGTGGAACGACCAACTGGACCCAGTAACGCAGCAGTTTGCCTTGGACACATTGGCTCCTTTTGTGCAGTTCAACTAAAATCGAAGTCGGAATAAAACCGAGCTTTAATTTTGATATCCCTGTAAGCAACAATAGGTATAAGGGAAACAATTACTGAGAAATAACGGTTGATGACTTGTCTTAATGGGAAACAAAGCAGGAGAGTAGCAATTCTCCATCAGTGTGATTCATTCATATTGACTGAGACATTATCTTAACAATGCCTTGTTTCAACATGTATAAAGAACGACAAAGCAGAAAAGTACCATTCCTAAAACAATGCAACTGATTCATTTTTAAAGAGACATTATCTTAACAATACCTTGGTTAAACATGTAGAAAGAACTACAAAGCAGGATAGTACCATTCCTAACAAGTGTTGCAGTTTTGAACTAAGATTCAGTAGTTAATTAATTCTGAGAGTGGCATTGCTTAATTTTACCAGCGGCATTAGATTAACGAAAAGCATAAACAGTTCCAGGGGAGAGTGGGCGCAAAAACAATATGTACTTCCATCTACTTATAAAGGGGGTGATGCAGAGTTTGTTGTAACAAAGCAACACACATCATGTCTGGTTTGGTCCCATTTTTGTTCACTACTTAATGGGAAAAGACAGCAATACAATAGCTTCAATTCAACATTTATTTAAAACAGTACCAATACAGGTAGCACAACATCTCAAAGCACACTGCACAATCATGTGGATGAAGGCCTGTACTGACCTTTCATGAGAACACCAGGATAAAATACGAATCTGCTAACACGAATAGGAAATCCAATCTCCTTTTGTGCAGTTGCACTGAAATCAAGGAAAGTGTTTCGCCTAGTGAAGCAAAATGTCGCAATAGCAACAAGTTGAATAGATATCATGTGGTTGAGACCAAGATTTGAAACAACTCGATAGGAACACTGGAAACAAATCTCGATCTCCTTTTGTGCAGTTCCACCAAAATTAAGCAAAGTCACCGGTGTGACATTCAAGTTGAACTGCACAAAACACTCTTAAAACATAAGTGTTTCGAGTAGCGAAGCAAAATGTTGCAATAGCAACAAGTTGAATCAATACCCCTGTTTTAAAGAGGCAAAAAAGGAAACAATTACTTGCCGATAAAGGAGGATGAAACAAACAGTGACAGAAAGAAGCATCTAACTTATCTTGGATGGAAAACAAAGTAGGATAGTAGCATTTCTAAAACGGTTGCATTGATTCATATTAACAGAGACACTCTCTTGAAACAACATTCGTTAAAAAATGTAATTTACTTTTATCAGTGGCATTGCTTCAATTTTCTGGCGGCATTCTTAGATTAACAATAGCAAAATAGCTGTATGGGACATGCTAGCACCATGTACATCCACACGTATAAATGGGTGATGCAGAGTATGTAGCCAAGCAGCATATCTGTGTTGGTCCCATATTTGTTCTCTTTGAACTTTTTTCCTATGTGAGGGCAGCAAATCTAGTCCTGCACAAACTACCCGACCCCCCCCCCCCAGTTTCTTTCCCTTTTCAACAAAGAGATCGGTTCCTTACAGATGTGTGTACTGGGTTACCCCCTTTTTCCCTTTTCGACCAACAAAGCGGCTGGTTAGCCAGTCTATACTACTTTTCCTCCCTCCTTTCCTCATTGAACCACGTCCTAGATTCATGCTCCACCGCACCGCACCTTTCTTTCCTCATTGAACCAAGACCTAGATTCGACTACAGATTGAAAAAGATCCACATGCAGCTAGAGCAACGACTGTTTCAAGGAAACTTATACCTTAGGGTCGTCGGGATGTGGCAAGGTGTGCGGCGGGAGGCCGAATCTGCCTACACTATGTACGTCAGCGAGGAAGAAGGGGTCGGTGGCCCTCCCGCACAGGCGCTGGGTGAAAGGGAATAGCGCAGCCGGCAGTGGATTGCCTCCCTCGCCGAAGGCAATAGAGTTAACGCTGCACCTCCTCCACTTCCCGGTGCGACGGGATACAGACGCCTCCTTCACCAGCTATGAGGGGGGAGAGAGAGACAAGGGGCCAACGCAATCTTGTTTAGACCTGGTGAAGAGAGGGTGAGAGACTGTGAATATAGCAAACCCTAGCAAATGAACGCTGAGCCTCCAGCGTGTAACATATATGTATTGTGGCGAGCGTGTGGAGAGTGCAAACCCTAGCGAACAAGCGCTGAGGCTCCCTCTTATATATATACTAATGTAGTACGGACTGAGCTCCGGTGCCTTCACTCCATCTGCTTTTGGCTATATGACAGGTCAGCCAGCCACATTTTGGGCCCACCTCTCATAAACCCAAAGGCAGGTGCACTAAGTCAATGAAGCTGCGTCCATATAGTACTCTCGTGTGTATACGACTAATATATAGTGGAGTGGTTTTCTTATTCTCTCCAATCGTTTTAAATTGTGTAAGTGCGAAACGAAACTCCTTATTTAATATAAAGTGAAGAAAACTAGTACTACTTCCGATGAACTAATGATCCACGCCCACGCGTCCTGGTTGCACTTCCTGTCCTTCATGTGTGGTACACTACCCTCCCTTAAGTGAACAACCACACATGCGCCAAATTATCGGAAACGTGTGAGAGTGTGTACAAATAAGGAATTTTATTTTCAATTATAGGAAAGGTTTGAGAGTATTACAAAGTTTGACTTCAGTCAAATCTAATATGCGGAGTAAAGAAAAATGGAGGGCTACTACATCCATCCGGGTTTTTAGTCCACACCATTTTTTAAATCAAAGTTAATGGCTGGACAAATAAAATTACAGGGGAGCTGGAGACAAATTGTGAGAAGGCTTAGAAATCAATACAAAACTTATGCTCTTAGTACCAACGTCGATCCTTCTTCGAGGAAACATTTGGTTCATAGCCAATTGTGTGATAAAATTGCACCAACATGAAAGACGACTGCGTCTCCAACGCAACCAAGGTGAACTGACGAAGGATATCATCTTTGTGCGTAACAAGCAAAGAGCACTGATGGAAGACAGCTTGTTTTTCATTGAAAATCGATCAGCTTCACCAGCCGACGCAACCATGAGGCGCAACCATGAGCATCGATAGGTCATCGTGGTGATGCATCATCCATTTGGCATCAAGTTTGGGTGAGGCACCTATGAAGTTCGACAAATCCTCACTGTGGTCTGTTTCTTCTCAGTAATCAAGCTCGAGGAAGGAAGAACCACGTGGCAGAGGACAGTGAGGCGGAACAACAATGGCCATCCAATTTTGTGCAGTTCCACTAAAATTTAGGAAGACATGCCCGGGTATGGAGACACGCATTGCTGTTTCCAAAAATATAAAAAAGGGTTAATGAAAAGTACACCAACAAACAGAAGCATCATAATTATATCTTGATGGGAACTAAACCAGGATACCCGAAAAAAAAAGCATTTCTTCATTTAACCAGTGATAGTGCTACCACCATATGGACAATGACCGCACAGCCACCATGTACTTTTTGTCGAAACAACATGTATACCTCCACCAAGGCATAAATCAGGACAACTTTTCGAGTGGCATTTCCTCTATAATGGTACTAGTAGGTGATGTTGGACCAGCCGACGAACCCTAGCTACTGTGCATGGGGAGCTCGGGAGTAGTCGCATAGAAGAAAACCCGCACGCAGTGACCTGGGGAGCTGGACCAGTACAAGAAGTTATACTCAGGTGGGCCAGATGTCGTTTAGGCGGGCGGGTGGGATCTGCCCACACGACGGCAGCGAACAAGGGCGCGGAGGATCTTCGTCCGTGCCAGCGCCGGCTCCGAGAGGACAGTGCGCATCGGCTCCCTCCGTTGCCGACGGCTACAACGTCAACGCTGCACCTCCTCACCTCCCGCAGCGGACGGGATTCGGCCAGATCTGTGACCACCGGTGATGAGAGAGATAGAGTGGACATTGTCATCTTGTTTTGATATGGAGAGGGTGAGAGAGCGAGACGCGAGAAACTCTATCAAACAAGAGGCTATAATGGAGTAAAAAAATCTCTCCATAGCAGTGGTTTTAAATAGAATACGCGCGTTCTCGGAAAAAAGAAACGAAAACTGCCGGACAATTTTTTAAGGGTCTGTCTAGGACACATCTAGATGTCTAAGTTGATGTCCACTCTGTTTGTGGTCTATTTTTTTTTGTTTCTTGTTGCTACATTATATACTTGTGGGATCTTAGATGTGATATCCTTAAATAACATCTAGATATGAATTAGACAAACTGATTTTCTAACGTACCAAGAAAGAAAACTCGATCAAAAACACGCCCCCGCTTCCAGGTCGCGAGAGTCGTCGCGCACACACACATAGACATAGACATGCATATCCGTGTTTAAGTAAAATTCCATTTCCATTTCCATCTCCATCTCCAATCATATTTGTCCAACTGGCATATTATTTATGTTGTTAATTATATACGCAACAATATTAACGTACAACATCTCTTGTTTGCGCACGTCCGGACCGCTACCACGGCCGGTCCTAACCAACCCGAACCCTCTTCATCACCCGCGCATGCTTCCCGCCCGAAACGGTCAGTGCCGCATTCATGCCCGGCCAGAGCGGACGCGACCTGTCACTGGCGCTGGCATTGAAGCGGCGTGCCGGCCGAGAGAGCGTCGCCCGCGCCGCTTCCGGGTGCACGCGGCTGCTCCACGTTCAAAGGTCGCAATATCCGGCTACAACATGCATGTAAAAAGTTCTTTGGAGTCCATGCTACAGCTAGCTGTCCTCCCCCAACTCGTCAATCTCTTCCAGTAGTGCTAGTAGTACTCCATGGCGCGATCCATTGACAAGCAGGCGGGAAGGTTATCACATACTCGGTTTGCGGTGAGTGACATGCCGAGCAACCGTGTGGGGTCAAGCCGTGGAGGAGGGTGAGATACGAACACGACAGACGTGGTTTAAACGTTGGTTTTGCTCGATGGCGCGATCCAACGAAACGAAACGTTGGTTTCTCTCCGTTTCCATTTTTTCTCCGTAAAAACGGAAACTTTCCACTCCATTTTCATTCCTATTCCAAGGTTGCCCCGTTACAACATTCCATCAAATACGAAGGAAAACTAACATGCATGCTGATGCATCTCAATGATTCACAGATCATAGCCAATATTTACTTCACAACTAAAGAAAAAAGTTGTGAGAGCGTGTACGAAAGAAAAACTACTGATGGGGTCACTACGACTTAAACCCTAAACCCTAAACATGATTTAATTCCCTGGCCAGGTACAACCTGTCAAAGGAAAGACGGCTGGCACCCTCGGATCAGATGATGCTTTTGTGCAATTCCACTAAAACCAACCTGAGCATCCCTGATGGCAAAGATATTGAAGAAGTGTGATTAGAATAATAGTACTGGCACTAGTTCATGAGACATAAACTCATCACAAGTAGAAGCCGGTAGAAGTAGAGAAAGATCAACATGGAGATGGAGCTACGGTAGTGGAGCAAGCCGGCTCCAAAGGAAGATGGACTACCTGGGACGTCGGGCTGTACCTAGAAGGGCGGTTGGGATGCGGCATCGGCCCATACCGCGGTGACCCCCGATTGGGACACACCGACTGTGGGTTTTCTCCCTCGCCGATGTCGACCGTGTCTACACAGAACATTGTTCCCTTCCCTCAGCTGCGGGATCAGGCCCGTCGTTCTATGATTGTGAAGAGAGCAACCTTAGCAAGCAGGCTTGTAGCTTAGGCTCCTGCTAGTGTATATATAGTGGTTTTCTTTTTCTCTCCATATCAACCATTTTATATTGCGTACGTGTCATTCAAGAGTGAAATGATGGTTGCTTGTTCCGACTAGCTTACTATGTGATTTGACTGCTCCTTAGTGGCCCCTACACGTACTCCCCCTACGTGTATGCAACAATCACACGTACACATGGACGCAAAAACGCGTGCGACGCCCTAATGCATGCATGTCCGAGCACACGACAGAACACACACGGTCACGCTAAGTGCTCAACCTACATGTGCATGCACACACATACTCAGTTAGGGTGAGATAGTGACCGTATAAACACCGGAAAATATATATATTGAGCACAATGAGCGTACTATGAAGTCCAATGGCCGTATTTTTACAAATATACAGTGACAGACAGTGTATTTATCTCGTTTGAAATTAATCCATATTAACCGGAGAGGAGGCAGTATGGACTAGCATTACTTGCGCGCGGTGGCTCGTAGGACAAGGACAAACTTTTGACTAATGCAAGCTCTCCCTCGCTCAGGCGGTGGACGTGCAACAGTTAATTCGGTGTCAGATTGCCAGAAACATACACTATACTACTAGTGCAACTATTGCTCGACTTCCCGAATAGGCGAACAGCCAAGCGCAAAGTTTACTAGTACTAGTACTACTAATATAGTCTATAAAGGTACGTACTATACTAGTACTAGGAACCGGATGGAGGAGCGTCTGCACTCTTATTATAATTTTAAAATGTGATAAGGCAATCTTCAACACATTTGGTTCTCTTCGAGGGTTCTCGCATGTGATAATGGAAGTTGATTGCATGGAACACTCGCCACAATTCTCGCTTGATTCTGGCTCATATCCTGTTACAAATAGTAGAGCTCAGTAATATTTCCATTTTTTGTTATTCAGCATGTAAACAGGTCGGCAAACCTTGCGGCGCATCTTCGTGCGAACCGTGCTGGCTGCACTTTGAATGTGGCCGAGAGCTGGCTTGATGAAACACCTCGCTTCCTACTTCTTTTTTTTGCAGGGTACCTCGCTTCCTAGTGACCAGTGTCTTGGCTGATCGTCCTAAGAATGCTTATATATGAATAAATCTCTCTCATTTACCCGCAAAAAAGATTAAGCTGTATTAACTGGAAAGGAGGGAGTATGGACTAGCACTACATTTTGGTGTGTCCCGTCAACTCGCAGAACAAGGAGAAGATTGCAGGACAAGGTGAAGCTCGCTTATGCCTTTTGACTAATGCAACCTACCCTCGGTGGACATGCATCAGTCCATTCGGTGTCAGATTGTCAGAGGCATACACTGTAGTACCCAACATGCGGAGTACCATCATTGTTCGACTTCACGAAGAGGCAAAGAGCCAAGAACAGTAGTACGAGTAGTACTACTACTAGAACCGCATGGTGGAGCGTCTGTACTCTTATTTTTTTATCTCTAATAAAGTACACATTTTTTCCGTAGAAGGGCGGAAAATTGCAGCCCAACATGTAATGAATGATATCGATCTACCAACCATGCTCGAATATATCTTGGCCTCCATGCGAACCCGTCAGTGTGTTCTCGCTCCTCGTCTCTCTCAAGGAACGGCGAGTTGGCTCTTTGCCGTCAATTGAGATCGGTTTGCTCACACTCATGTCCCACATGTTAGTGATATGCCAAGAGGCGGTGCGTTGACCGAGTGGCCATACGCGTACTTGGTTTTGAACCTTCATACTACTCCTCCCTCCGTCACAGTTTACAGGGCGCGCTTCATTATGATGCATTTCTCTCAATGCATTTCCACCACCAGAGAGACTTTAGACACGTTGGTTTAATGCTCAATTAATTAGGGCATGGTAACTGCAATCAAGTCCACAATTTTCTCTCCATGTACTCTATACTACTCCCTCCACTCCAGGATATAAGGTGTATAGATTTTTGAAAAAAAATTCCAAAATGTAAGGTGTATTGTATTGCAACACTCGTTTGGATAAATTTTTTTAGGATTTGATTACATTTCCTTATATCATGCAAGCTCCTCTATTTTCTCATGTCAATAGTCAGGTGTAAACTTGCCCAAAACTTGTGAAATTTTGCCTTCACGTGCGTTCTTTAATTTTCGTGCCAAAAGCTATACACCCTACATTTAGGAATGGAGGGAGTACTATGGAGTGGAGTAAGTGCATGCATGTGTGTACCCGGGGTGGAAGCACTGCATGCATGTGTGTACGCATTATTCCCTCTAGTAATAGACGCCATGCTATAACTACCAATGCTATTTTCAGGCTGATCGCTAGTCGCTTGGTCCCACAGATCTTTTTTCTTTTTTTTTGAAGCGCGCTGTATAAATAGTGACAGATGGAGTAGTATGAGCGGATTCAAAGAAGAGCGTATTGATGGTTGCTTCTTCAGAGCAACTTACAGTGGGAAAGGTGGGGCTTACGCTTTGACTGCTCATTACTCACTATTAATGCGGCGCAACGACCGGGCTGAGTCTCCCATGCGGTTGTGCACTACCCCCTCGGTTCTTAAATATACTCCGGAGTATGTTTGTCTTTCTAGAGATTTCAACGAGTGACTACTCAAATATTTGTCTTTTTAGAGATTTCAAATGGACTAGCACATATGGATGTATATACATATTTTAGAGTGTAGATTCACTCATTTTGCTCCGTATGTAGTCACTTGTTGACATCTCTAGAAAGACGAATAGAATATTTAGGAACAGAGGGAGTACACATACGAAGCAAAATGAGTGAATCTACACTCTAAAATCTGCCTGTTTGAAATTTGTAAAAGACACATATTTAGGAACAAAGGAGTATAATTTTGTGCATGGCACATGGACCCGGATGATGAAGAGGCTTCTGGCAATGCTATCAAGCTTCCATCATTTGTTTACATAATTGACGAACTATACAAATAATTTTCCAACGAGACATGAAATTGTACAATGGTGTGAGCTTTCAGCTTTTGTTTCGGGTGTCTTGCCATTGATGCTCTTTCGGAAACAATAAAAAACTAACTTCCTTGCTAATGCATGTCAATTATTAGCAGATCAGAGCTAATAATTACATCACAACTGAAGACAGAGTTGTGAGAAGGTGTTAAATTAAAATTGATCCATGCTTTCATTGGCAGCAACGTCCCCCCAGCTCTGTCTAAATCAACAAGGCATGTTGGGAAACAAGTAGCTGTCTGGAGCATGCAACATTCCGATCATTTTCTGCAGTTCCACTAAAATAGAGCTGAGCATCCCTGTTCCAAAGATATTAAGTGTGATTACGATAATAGAGGACTGCTGATGAAACAATAAACACAGAAATAGAAGCCGGTCACCTTTGCAGTCTCTCTTAAGACTAACTAGTTGGAGAAGATTAGGCTCGGAGTTGGATGAGGAGGATAGAGCAAAACCAGTCTCCCTTTGTGCAGTCACACTGAAATGTAGAGACGTTGCCGATGTGACATTTTAGTACAACTGCACAAAACACTCTTAAGAAAAAAGTGATTGGTGCAGTTCACCAAAAGGTCGCAATAGCAACAAGGTGAAATGGATAGCCCTGTTTGCAAAAAAAGAGGTAGAAAGGAAACAATTACTGTCCAATAACAGTTGTTGACACATGCGACGACAAAAAAGAAGCATATTTCTTGCCCTAAGGGAAGATAACAACACAGTTGTGTTTGTCTAAAACAGTGTGAGGACGAGAATGCAATATGGAAAGTACGTTGGACGAGCTACGTTTTGGGCAAAGAACTATGGAAGATCCACATGTAGCAACGTGGGAAGACGGGCAGTGGAGCAAGGCCGGAGGGGATACCTGGAGGTCGTCGAGATGTAACTAGGTGAGCAGTGGTGGGCAGAATCTGTGAGCAGGTGGCATAGGCCATGCCGCGCTGGAGCTTGGTCAGAGAGAACAGCGTGTACGGCAGATCGAGACGTGTTGCCTCAGCGCCGTCAAACGGAGAAACGATGCACCTCCTCCCTTTCCCCCGGCGGACGGGATGCGGCCAGATCAGTGACCAACGGTGAGAGAGAGAGAGTCTACCGCACTCACTTTCCCCCGGCGGACGGGATGTGGCCGGATCAGTGACCAACGGTGAGAGAGAGAGAGAGGCCACCGCAGCCTTGTGTGAGATACTCTGAAGAGCGACAAACCAGGCACGCATGGCTCCATTTTATATAGTGAGCGGATTACCTTTTTCTCCATAAAAATCGTTTGATATTCTGTGTACGTGCCATTGAGTGCTATAACTTTATTTAAAAATAACGTGGCAATGTGTCAAGTTGAACTTTGTTTCGTGCAGGCGTGGTACATGACCTCCTAGTAAACAACCGCTACAGGCATTCAAATTAGCACGTGGGCTGCGATTTCGTAAAGAAATGAGCTCCACCGTGTACCCGCGCGGGTGTGGCTGGGCACGAAGCGTGAGTACGTGCACGGTGCACCTATTATCTTCTTGTATACGTACACCACCTACGTGGGGTTGTGTGAGAGAGATACAAACCTAGAGAGATATAGTGTGTGGGTTCTTGAGAGTTTTTTTGGGGGGGGGGGTTCAATAAAAAATGTAGCATATGCAATGTGTGTGAAATAGAGTCCTGGATATAACATATATATAGAGGGGGCGATCCACGAGAAGAGACTGGAGGTATCACCGGCTTGAAGTGTCCATAGAATCGAAAAGAGGGATGATGTGTGTGTGTGTGCGCGCGCGATCGATAAAGAGTGCCGTCGAATTTGTGTGTGCCCACGTCAAAGATATAGAGTGGCTGGCCTACTGGAACGTGAGAGGGGACATGTGCAGTTTGTCTCTGTGGCATGGATACCTACCTGCAGCGCTCGACTATCGGTGTGTGGTGGGGGAAGAGGGAGGCCCAATTAACTATAGAGGTACAATGGCTGGTATATGTGTGGAGGAGGAGAGAGGCCTACCTCATGTATTAAGGAGATCGATCTGCCTCATGTATTAAGGGAGATCGATCGGCATCCATGCATATGTGCAGGAGAGGAATAAGGTTGGGAGAGAGACAGAGCTAGAGTGTTGGAGGGGGTGGTAGTGGAGTTGCTTCTAACAAATGGTTGGATAGGCTTGCTAGACAAATGGAGGGCACGCCCGAAATATCAGTAAGAGAGGAGATGGCTGCTTGTTGTCTGTGCACGTGCGTGTGAGAGACGGGTCAGGAGGCATGCATGAATGATGAGGGGGGATGATGTGGCTGTGGTAAGCAGACATAACTACATTGGAAGATCAATTGCCCTTTGTTAGAGTAAGGAGAGACATAACTTGTGAGGTATGTCGATCGATGGGGGGAGGTAGTTAAAGTCGATCCAGGTATATGTTGGGAGATCGATTGGTATATACATGCATGTGTGTGTTAGAAGCAAACGAGGCACGAGGAGAAGGATAGAGATAGAGGGATGCATGTAGGAGGTGGTACGAGAGGCATACTATATCGAGCGGGGAGGAGCGTGCGTGTACGAGAATGATGAAAAGAGTGGTGGGAGTGAGGCATGGACAGTGACAAGAGAAGAGGGGAAGCTTGTGTTTGCTCTAGGCACACCTGGCTAGAGAGGCATATCGATCGATGTGTGCCGTAAAGAAGGAGCTCGGGGGCCCACACACACCGTGGGTGAACGACCTAAAGGGAAAAGACGGATTTGCACGATGGAGCTAGAGAATGCTGAGGGAGGGTGAGAATGATGCGGGCGTGTGCATGCACAAGAGAAAGTTAGCGCTAGCTACAAAGATAAGAGGATTGTGTGGGTGTATAAGACAAATAGAGATCATATATACTTCATTATAAAAAGCAAATTCGCCACGTCACCGCTGCCCAGCCGGAGCCTCTTCCCTGATGACATCGTCCACCGTAACAGCTCGACGTCCCTCGTCCACCTCCCGGATGAGGATCCGTCGTCCATCTCACCATCCCGCCGGTTCAGCCGCCCCGTCCTGCACCTCCAAGGAGATGCTCCGATGATCGCCTTGTCTATCGCGGCTGCTCCATCCCCACAGCGCCGCCTTAACCTGGTCCACCGGAACCGCAGCATCCTCACCTGCTCCTCGGACCAAGCCGAGGCCTACTCGGCGCCACCAAAGAGGTTGTAGACTCATCGCATCGTAACTTATCCTTAACTTGACCTCCCGGCGCCGACGGTGCTCCATCCCACACCCCCATGGAGCGGCTACCTTGAAGCCGGCTCCGCGGGAGACATCTCCACGGCGGCTCTCCCCAGTGCGAGGCCCCTTCGGCGGTGGTGTCCATACCAGCTGGATATGCTGCTGCTGCTCCGTCTCTCGCTCGCTCGCTCGCGCTGCTGCTGCTGCAACGGCTCTCGCTCGATCACTCGCTCACGCAACTGCTGCTAATGCTCTCCCCCTCGCTCGTGCTGCTTCTCTGCTCCGATTAAGCCACACTTCAGTCGACTGAATCAACTTTTGGGTCAGTCGATTTTTAGGGGTTGGGGGGGCTCGACGGAGTTAAGGAAGAACCACCTGCGGCGGGGACGGGGGCTCGCCGGAGAGGTACCCCACTATCTATCTTAGGGTTTAGGGTGGGGGCAGGGGCCTAGAGGGCTGGCCGGGGCGGCGGTGGCGAGTTGTTTCGGGGCGGCGAGGCGGCGCTAGGGCCGGCGGTTCGGCCGGTGGTGGCTGGCGGCTCAGGGGGTGCAAGTTGAAGATGAACTGCAGGCCCTCCCTAAACTACATGTCAAGTGCCTCTCTGCTACCATTGCATTAAGTTTCGGTAGTAGCATTCAGATTCCATAGTAAATTTCAGTTTCGACAGTTAAGTTCAGAGTCAACAGTTTTTACCTCATCTGTTGTAGTCAGGTGGTTTTTTGTGATGTTAATTTTACATCATCTATTGGAGATGCTATTAGAATCCCGTTTGAGATTGACGATGTCTGTATTGTGCTGCTTCAGCCTTGACGTTTTACGGCTCACCGGAGCTGCTTCAACGACAGAATGATCCATCACAACAGAGCAGTGCCCTGGACGCCATCTACAGATTCCTCAGATCTTCGTCCACACCTCCGACAACCACCTCTGCCTCAACTACTTCAGCAACCAACCCAATGATGCTGAGGTCGACACGGCTACGGCAAAGAGGTTGTACACTTGTCGCATCACTTATTACTATACATTCACGTCGATCCATTAGGGCTATTTTGGTTCAACGGAAAAATGTCGATCCACTGGTTGTTACCATCACTCTAAATTTCTGCATGCTCTCCTTACATAATCTCACCATATTTTTTTTGTATGCATGTCAGATATTGTACACAGTCATGCTGAACATGTAGAGAAAAAGAGAAGAGTTTTGCGCGGCAATACAATGTCATGCAGACATCGCTCCATGGTGGGTTCAACGGAAAACCCTCCCCACCCCTCTCCAGATTGTAATCCAGAGGAAGATATCTGTTATGAGGCGTATTCAGACGCCGCTGACCACTCCTATTTACCCCCAAGGTGTTTGCTCTACCTTGGCATGATGATGTTAGTCATATCATGCATATGTTGCCTTGCAGTGCCTACTTTTGACATCATATATGTCATCTGCTTAGTTTAGACATGTTCTGTAATGCCACCTGTTTAGTTTCTATATCATATATAGGAATTATGCAGTCTCATGTCTTTTAGCCGGCCATAATATATGTGAAATGTGCAATGCCATCCTGCTTAACCAAGCATCATATATTTGAATGATATCTTGCCCATCCTTTTCTTCATTACATTTCCATTTGTCGACAATGTTTGTACATTAAACTACTCTTCGTGTGAATCAGCCATTTGGGTGGGAGATGGAAAAATCTGGAGTGAAAACAAGGCCTTCAGAGCAGACAGTGCTACCTGTCGAAGCAAATCTCTTGTTGGGTCTCGATAGCTCCTCAGAGATGGATTCAGAGACAGATGACCAGTCCTATTCCCCCACTCAGGTGTATGCTCTAACTTGGCACGATTATACTGCTCATATCATGCATACAGTGTCTTGCATTGAATAGTTTAGAAATCATATACACAATATTCAACAAAATGTTCTTAGTTCAGACATCATATCGAATGCCCTCTGTTTAGCATATAAATCACATATGTGAATTAAATGATGCGATCCTGATTACTTAGATAACATGTAGGTGAATTATGTCATGCGATCCTGTTTAGTTATTCATCATATCTTTGAATTATGTTATGCTATGCTATCCACTTTAGATAGACATCATATATGTGAAATTATGTCATGCTATCTGTTTTAGTTAAACAATATACATGTCAACTATTTCATGCCCTCTTTTTTCCACACTATCTATTGCATCATGTCGACAATGTTTGTACATTCAACTATGTTTCCTATTTATCAGCCATTTGAATTGGAGCAGGTGATGCCAGTATCTAGCGGAATAAAAACACGGTCATCAAATAAAACAGTGCTACCTCTTGGTGGAGATAGCACCCCGGTTGTACATGCACAAGAACCATTCCTACCACACATAACCCAAACTCTCGCAGATTGTACCCCTACTGCGATGGACAGAGAACCAGCTTCACCCAATCTAACCCCAACCCCAGCCGATAGTAACCCAGTTCCTATTGACACATCACCATCTCCACCACAGAGCTACCAAACAAGAGCAGTTAGTAAGGTAGCTCCGTGCCCAAAGGGCTAGTACTATCACGGCGAACCCCAACTCCACCAGTTAGTACGCCTATTCCTATGGAGGAAGCACAACCAGCCAGTCGTAGTTTAGCATCTATCGCATTTGATGTTGTTAAACCGCATGTGCGTATCTTCACATCTTGGAAATATTATACTGAAGATGAAGGAAAATGCCAGTTGCAGGTGTTTTTCCACGAGTTATGTGTAAGTAATGTTATTCATGGCAATTACTTTGCTTCATCCCATACATCCTACCTCCATGATGGTTATAATACAGCAAATTTTCCCATTTTTCTCTATAGAGAAGGACCGATTTGGAAACTCAGGATGAGGTAACATGTGCTAATACCTCTGCTATCTTCAAGAATGCTTGGTGGCAGTATCGGAATTACCTGAAGAAAACATACTTCACCGGCAAAGAAACTCATCAAATTCCCTTACGTTCTCCTGAGACACATTTACTGGACGATGACTGGGAACGCCTTGTTCTGTACTGGTCCCGAACCAAGAATGTGGTAAGGTCTATGAGCTCATTTTCTATTTTTAAGTATTTTATTCTTGCATCTTACTGTACTCTGTTCATGTAGAACAAGTGCCTAAACCTGAAGAACAACTGTTCTAATTTAAGATTCCATTGCTATCATAGTTCAAAAAAGCGCTAGGCGTTAATTGTGCGTTTTGCCACCGCCTTGCGCTTACTGACCAAAGCACATGCTTATGCGCAGTTATGCACAGATTATGCGTAGTTATGCGCAATGCGTTTTGCCAACGCCTAGAGCCTAGGCGCGCTTAAGCGCTCGCTTAGGCGCGCCTTTTTTAACTATGATTGCTTTGGTCTTGTATCACTGTATTTACTCATACAAACTTATTTTTAAATTAAAGGATCCAATGGAAACTCCAATGGCACAGCAGGTATGCTCACGCATGTTTCTTTAACAGGTTTGCTCTTATCAATAGCTCTGTTGATTTCAATTTCAATTGTGTATACAGTTGACTTTCATATCATGCACATTACTAGCATCACAACAGAGCCAATAGTGTTGTTGTACATGTAGACCCGTGGTGCCCATCTGAAATCTTATTGTGCCGTTTAGTTTCCCATGCTTTGTATTCTTTCACTGCTGCTTTGTCTTGAACTGATATGATTTGAACCGTGTCTCTATTTTGATTTGGCAAGACAATGCAGTGACCATAGGACATAGATATATGTTTATTTGAAACTTTTATTATGTAATAGTACTTGGCAATAGAAGACTTGGTAGTTTAATCATGTCCACCTTACTAATGAACTGGTTCACCGAAATGAGTTTCATATACTAGTACATGCTAAACTTGTTATGTGTCTGCTTGTTTCTTCTTTTAGAATGCTGACAGAATATTGGGGAAGAGTGCCTTATTAAGCAATGGTAAAGGAAGTAATGCAGATAAGGTTCAGGATAGTGACACATCCTTGTTGGTCTCCAACAAAGCTGATAAAACAACTAAGGAAGACTATCTTGAAGACAGCGAGACAACCCCAAAGTCCTGTCTTGGTTTATTGTTCGAGTTACTGGCCACTACCGCATGCACAAGCTATTCAAACTCACTGTCTAAATCGGTTTGGTTTCTTGAGTCTCAACTACAAGCTGAAAGACATCGATCAGCTGTGCTGCGACAAGAAGCAGAAGGACTGCAGAAGTCCCTGGAGCATTTAGATGCATACTTTCTGGTGCAACAGCAAGCGTTGAAGGATTTTAGCGCCAAACAGGACAAAGCTAATCAGCTTGCCAAGCTTATTGCCAGCATGGTGGATACCTAGGATAACGTTTCTTGAGCTCTTCTGAAGTTGTTTCAGTTATGCTCTTGTTTTGCTACCGCGTTTATTTGCACGGGTGGCCAATTTTGACGACCAGTGTATGTAGTATGCTGCTCTTTTCCCTATATTTGCACTGGTGGCGAACTTTGATGCCCAGTGGATGTAATATGTGTAATAGCGGTAATAGGCTATCCTTAATTGCTTGCTTATTTATTTCCTTATTGTCTTGTTTAGTTGTTTGCTTGTAGTCACTGCAGTTCTTTTTCTGTGTTTTTCTAGTGGCCACAATAGCCTATTTTTGCTAACTAGGCCAAAATAATCATGGCAACACACGGACTGTTGTAACCATGGTCCTCCTACAGGCCGTATGATCCATGGGCCTTCGTCCGGCCGTAGGATGCATTGGCCTTCTATACGGGCCATAGGATCCATGGGCCTTCTATACGGGCCTTAGGGTCCATGGGCCTTCTACGGGCCGTAGGGACCATGGGTCTTTTGTGGGCCGTACGATCCATGGGCCTTCTACGGGTCATACTATCCATGGGCCTCATACGGGCCATAGGATCCACGGGCCTTCTACGGGGCGTATCATCATTTCGCCAATCATGGGCCGTACTATTCGTGGACCATAACGGGCCGTTAATAGGCCGTATTTGATAACTCTATGAAAACAGCCCAACGGGTTTTTTTACATGAAAATGGCCCAACGTATTAACGGTCCGCAAATGGGCTGACTGTAACGACGGGTTGAATTTGGCCCACAAGCAGAAAATGATAGTAATGGGCCGTATGTAACCGAATGCTGCAAATGAGCCCAAGAATCAATGGGCCCTGAGAAGGCCGAAAGATAACTTGGGCTGGAAACGGCCCAATGGAATAATGGGCCGTTAATTGGTATAAAGTGATACACTGTTCATTACGGGCCAGTTTCACCACGGGCCGTTAATGGGCCAAGAGTTACAAAGGTCCTCATATGGGCCGAAAGAAGTCATTGGCCACACATGGGCCGGCAGTTAAAACGGGCTGAATCATATTGGACGGCCCAGTTGACGCTACTGGGCCTAATTCGGATAGGGCGTAACAGGCCCTGGGTTAGTGGGCTGTAAATGGGCTATATGTGAACAGGCTGCTAACATGCTTTCCGTGGTCCGGGCCGCCACCTTTTGACCAAGTCAAATGGGCCGGCCTTTTCACAGGAATGGGCCTCTATTAGGCCGTGCCACGTGTCGCCGTATCATAGGCGACTTCGGTCCAATGAACAGATGACATCTGTCCCAACGGTGAGCCGACACGTGTTTCCTCCAGCCAATGATGATTTTACACGTGGAAAGTCCCCATTGGTCGGGGCTGTTAACAGGTTATCGGAGCCAAAACCCGACCCGATAGCTTAACGGCGTTCCGTTACGGTGGATGCCACGTGTCGGTCACCCTTGACGAAAGCACTTCTGTGACGCGCTATTTATCGTCATGGAAGTGGACACTTCCGTGATGATAATTTTGGTAATGTCATGGAACACTTCTACGACAGCACAGGTATGACTATCTTGATTCTGTCATAAAATCGTCATGGATGTACATGCATGACAAAAAACGCGACCTACTGTAACAAACACGTATCATCATGGAAGTGTATTTTTTTGAAGTGCAACCAAGTGGTTAGTGCATCCTTGATGGCGCAGCGGGAAGTGGATGAAGCAGAGAGTGAGCAAGGACCGGTAGAGTCAGATAAGGATCAAGGCAGAAGTGAACACGACATCTAGAGCAACACCAAGGACACAACAAGGAAGAAAGTGGTGCAGCGCCCAGTGTACTTTAGCAATTCCTTATTACAGGGGGCTCGATCAAGGTACTGTGGCATGCAAAAGTTGATCTTTGGTCTCATCATGGCCTCAAGGAAACTGCGCCACTACATCCAAGCCCATGAGATCATGGTTGTCACTCGCTTCCCGTTGCAAAGGATACTCTGAAACCCTGAGGCTACCGGCAGAATAGTGGAGTGGGCTTTGGAGTTGTCCAGTTTTGGTACGAAATTTGAGAACACATCAACAATCCAGAGCAGGGCATTGGCAGAGTTTATTGCGGAATGGACGCCGACCCCTAACGAGGAAGTGAAAAAAACAGTTATCCCCAACAAAGAAGCGCCCCAAGAATGGATTACGTATTTCGATGGTGCCTTTTCCCTACAAGGTGCAGGGGCTGGCGTGCTTCTCGTCTCCCCCTGAGGGAAGCACTTGAAGTACGTCATCCAGATGCATTTTGCCCGGGAAGAGGCAACCAACAATACCGCAGAGTATGAAGGGCTCCTCGTCGGGCTCAGGATTGCCGCAGAGTTGGGAACCAAGAAGCTGATCATTCGAGGAGACGCATAGCTTATGGTGAGACAACTCAACAAGGATTACCAAAGTCCATTGATGGAGGCATACGTTGAGGAAGTGAGGAGATTGGAGGAGCATTTTGATGGATTGCAAACAGAGCATGTACCCCGTACAGAAAACAACATAGTTGATCATCTATCAAAGTGTGTTGCGCAAAAGCTTCCTGTGGAACCAGGAACTTTTGTTCTCCATCTTACTCAGGCCTCTGTATCCCCAACAAAAATGGCCTAGAAAAGGAGAAAGATGGAATCCGGTAAGCCTCTCCCGGTAGAGCCTTCCGCTCCTGGCAGGGACCCTGCCGGAAACTCACAACTTGCAAGACCGCACCCTCCAGCTAGGCCCATGGTCCCCGCAAACGAGCAATGTGCCCTCGCAGTGGAGGAGGTGCCGCTAGTCCTCGTTGCCGAGCCCCAGGCTCCAACTTGGGCAAGGCATATAGTCCACTTCCTCCAAACCGGAGAACTCCCCAATGACCAAGATGAAGCTGAAAGAGTAGCCCGAAGGGCCAGTATGTATCAGTTTGTCGATGACACTCTGTATAGAAGGAGGCCCAACGATGTGAAATGGAAGTGCATCTTCCGGGAAGAAGGAAAGGAACTGTTGACTGAGATACACAAAGGCATGTGCGGCTCCCACATTGGATCAAGGGCATTGGTTGGAAAAGCATTCTGACAAGGATTCTATTGGCCCACAGCCCGCCAAGATGTGGTTGAGCTACTCACCAAATGTGAAGCCTACCAGTTCCATTCCAAGAACATCCACCTGCCTGCCCAAGCTCTTACACAATCCCTTTATCCTGGCCATTTTTAGTATGGGGGCTCGATATCCTTGGCCCTTTCCCTCGAGCAATTGGGGGCTTTGAATTCTTGTTCGTTGCTATCGACAAGTTTACAAAGTGGCCGGAAGTGACTATCCTAAGAAAGGTGACTGCTCAGTCAGCTATCAAGTTCTTGAAAGAACTGGTGTGTCGTTTTTGAGTCCCGGCAAGGATCATTACCGACAATAGCACCCAGTTCACGAGCCGCGCCTTCATGCAATATGTTCGTACCCTCGGAAGCATGGTCTCTTTTGCCTCTGCCGCACATCCCAGAAGAAATGGGCAAGCTGAGAGGGAAAACACTGAAGTGTTGCGGAGACTCAAGACATGAACCTTTGATATGCTACAGAAGCATGGCAGGCAGTGGATCGACGAGCTGCCGGTAGTACTTTGGTCTTTCAGAACGACACCAAATCGGGCTACCGGGCAGACTCCTTTCTCTCCGGTCTATGGGGCAGAAGCAGTTATCCGCACGAAACTCATTTACGAGTTGCCTCGACTGCTTGCCACGATGAAGTAGCGCAAGATAAGCACCGGCATGACGATGCTGTGCTACTCCAGGAGGACCGTCTCCAGGCTGCTAAGCATGCTGCATGCTATTAGCAAGCCTTGTGTCCCTATCATAGCCGCAGGGTTCATGCCTGGTGTTTTGAGGAAGGCGGCCTTGTCCTTAGGCGGGTTCAGTCCGCCAAGGGTACAAACAAGTTGACGGCAAAGTGGGAAGGCCCTTACCGGGTAGTATGAGTCACTAGACCTGGCGCAGTCCGTCTGGAGAACGGAGATGGCATTCAATTTCTAACTCATGGAATATTGAGCATCTCCACAAGTTCTAACCGGAAGGCGCGGCTATCGGGCCCTGCCCGACAGCCACCCTTTTTGTACAGGCCTTGCCTCAGCTGCATGTAACCCCTTGTACAAAGCCAGGCGATGACCCTGAGCAATAGAGAAATAAACGAAGCGCTGGGGGGACCGACCAAGTTGCATGCATGCATGAGCATTCCAAGAGCATTGCATAAGCATTTCATGAGCATTTGCATGTGCATATAGATAGGATCGCATCCTGCATCATTCTCATCTACATGAAGCTGCAGGTTCCTACCGTGAACTTGGCTTCTACAAGGAGTTGGGGAGATGGAACAGCACTGTGATCCCTGGCCAGCCAAACAGATAAGTTCTACCTCTTGGCCATAAGTGCTCTGTAAGTTGAAACTTGTGCATAAGAAAAACTCACCGATCTTCGAAGCTTAGGTGCTCCCACTTTTGGCTCGAACATTGCTTCGGCCTAGGTGGTCGCAGTGGCATTTGGGGAGAAGGAGTTGGCGGGGGTCCGGTCCCTTTATTTTTTTTACCGGTAGACTCCGGTCCCCGGCAACAAAATAAAAAGGGTATCGGCAGGATAACCTACCGGGGAAGACTCGTTTATCTATACCAATATAAAAAGACCCAAAGAGGTAGATCCAGCTAATATCAGCCATCAAACTAAGTCAATCCAACGACCTAGACTGCTCCAATGGCGAGCGTTCAACGTGTTTAACGTGCAATTAATATCATACCAAATATGCACTAATCATAAAATTAACATACAAATAATAGCATACCTAATATCCACGTGCAATTAATATATTGCCTAAATATTAACGTGCGTTGCACGTGCGCATTTACTAGTTTAAGCTAAAGAGGCATCCCACCTCTGCATGGACATACACATGCACGAGTTCCCGACAAGGCTCATCTTTTTCATTAATATGCTAATCATACAAGTACAAGCCTTACAGAACACAAATATGGACCCAAGAGAATACATTATTTGGATTAAAATTTGGCAAGTGCCTACAAATTTAAGATTGAAAAAAGATAAGTGCCCCGTGATGCCTTTGCCCTTGTCCATTTCCTTCAGGAAGAGGTCAAGGAGGTCGGTGGCGGACCCAACTTGTATTTGGTGCCTCCCCAAGATTAGGATGGCACCGCTCCTCAGCAAGGAGGAAGAAACCGAAGGGCGTACACTGATGGTGACACTGCCGAAGGATCGGATGGAGGATGCAGAGTCGCCAGCAAACATGACTCGTCGAAACGGTCATCCCCATTCCTGACGCGTCATGGGTTGTCGCCGCCATCCGCATCACTGCCACCCCAAGACCTCAGAACGATAGCCACACCTGACACCATGCTCTCTGGTTTACCCCACAGAAAGCATGGTCGTCCCTAACGGCCCTGACGTCAGAAACCACTGCACGTTCCGAAGAAATGTATGGGAGCAAGAAGCCCTCCTGCACGACCAGAGGATGACGACCAGGGGAAGTCAGGTTCACCTTTTTTAGCGGGGAACCTTTCCCGTGACCCCTCCTCAGCATCGCGAAGGAATGAAGAATGGGGAGCGGACGACTACCATGCCCAGCGCCCACTACAGGCCTCGGCATGGTGTGGTTTTCGTCCCCTCCCACTAGAATCAATGTTACGGGCGACCCCGCAACAAGCACACCAGAGTCACCACCTCTGATGTTGACACCGCGCCGCCTGAGTACCCTCCCTTGGATCCATGAGAAGCTCTAAACTGAAGCTCGGGGCCTAGCCCGAGGCGCTTTTCTTCAACATAAGCAGCAAGTGGTAGAAGATAGGAAGAAGGGATGCGGAGATGGATGGCTTAGCTCCCCCTTTGTTCCTCCTTTTATAGGCGGGCCGAGGAGAGGAGCCACTCCCTCCACGAGGGACCGCCATCCTCCTCCGCCAATTCAAGAAGACCGGGACCTCGCCCTAATGCTCTCCGTGCCATGCACCTCTGTTACCTACCCCGTGCAATGCATGCAGCATATGTGGCTAAGGATAAGGGCGTGGTGGGAAGGGTGAATTGGCAGTTTCTACCCCCATGCGATTCACAGGGCCATTTCAAGAGCAGCCCCACCACCGTTAGCTTTACATGATGCACGGGAAAACCGGAAACTAGGCCGGGCTCAAGATAAATGAAGAAGCAAAGAAGACCTCAAGAGACCAGCCTCTTCGACACCCCTGCCTGTGCACTTATTAGGGCCTACCCCGACAACGCACGGCAGCGCGTTCAGGGCAGGCTCGGGGGCTTCTGTTGGTACAACAAACCCCGGTTTTGTTGCCTAGACTGTGCACAGGCACGGGAACAAGATTATGGCACCAGGCCATGCCAGAGTACATGAGACCAAGATCTTCGAGGGACCAACATGTAGATCAAGAGGACCAAGGTCAAGCCAGAGAAGCAAGATACCACCAGAAGAAAAACCTTCCTTTGTCGAGCAGACGAGCTCGGCGAGGGCAGCCACCCCCGGAAGAGAACAGCCAAGACATCCCGACAGGGCCTGCCGGGACTCACGGAGGCAAGAACTACCTCACCCAACCACTCCGCCACAACCAACGTCGCCAATCAGTGCGGTGTCAAGCCGCAAAGTGATTAAGTGGCAGCCATTCACCACATGGCAGCCTCTTACTACAGGAAATACCTACAGACGACACCCATCCTGCGACATGTCAAGCAAGCAGGCGTGAAGCTGGCGAAATAGCCCAGCAAGGCTTGCCGGGTGAACAACGATAGAGTGGTGCATTTAATGCGCTCAGTCGGCCTACAGAGCTAGGTATGGTGTTTGCTGTCTTATCTATGCATAATGAATGATTTGCCATTGTGATGACCTCTTAATCTATAAAAGGAGGCCCATGGCAACCGTAGAAAGGGGTTAGAAGGTTGGATACCAACACATTCATATGCATGTAGCCACGGTCGGCCATAGGCAACCCTGCCAGGCAAGTGTACCGTGCTCCACCACCATTCTTCCACCATCAATCCACCAAAGCAGGAGTACGGTTTTACGCCTCATGGCAGCCTGAACCTGGGTAAAATTGCCCGTGTGATTTCTGCCGTGCTACCCCAAGCTTTTCTGCTCTTTGTGTGACGTGACATCCCCCTGCCAAACCAGCAAGGGCTTGGTCCCATAGGTGACCGTGGTTTCCCCTGACACGTGGTAAGATCGAGCCTTGGGCATAGCGAGCAGAGCGTCCCGGTGAAGTGAGGTTCTTTGTATACGCCCCAGAGTTCAAACCTTCATGGGTTTGTGGATCCACGATTCCGACATTTGGTGCGCCATGTAGGGGCGTGTCAAAGCTCCTTCTTCATCCCCATGCTCTGCCCTTGCTTCGCGGTTCCCATGGCGGATGCCGCCTCACCGGTTTGGCCGCCCGAAGCCCATGGCAGCGTCGTGGGCTGCCCGCCTTTCACCCCCGGCCTGCACCGAGTGCGGTGGCCGGTGAAGTTCAAGCTGGCGCTGCCCCAGCGCTATGATGGCGCAGCCGACCCCCAGGAGTTCTTTCAGCTATACGCCCAGGCCATCCGAGCGGCAGGTGGCGACGACATGGCCATGGCGAACTGGCTCCATCTGTCCCTCACGAAGATGCCACGCTCGTGGCTCTGCGGCCTCCCCGAGGCCTCGGTGTCCTCCTGGGAGGACCTCTACGGTCAGTTCATCGCGTGCTTCATGGCCCCGGGGCCCCACGTGGTCACTTGAATCCTCGGCAGGTCACATGCGCCCGTGTCTGGTCATCATGTGAACCAGCTTCTTCGAGAGGCAGACACGACCCGAATGCGGCCCGAGGCATCGCATGGCCATGTGAGGCCAGAAATGTACATCACCTTCGACTCCAGGGACCATCCTAGGACTGCGGCGGCTGCTTGCATGCTCCCCATGCTTTGCACGCCCATCATCAGCAACGTTGCAGTCACCAAGACCCTCATCGACGGTGGCGCGGGCCTCAACGTCCTCTCTGTGGAGGACTTCAACATGCTTCAAGTTCCCTATGACCAGTTTGCGCCCACCAAGCCCTTCTCGGGGCTGACCAGAGGCTCCGCCTGTTGGGAATCGTTGCGTGGAAAACCAAAAAAATTCTACGCGCACACAATGATCTATCCATGGAGATGCATATCAACGAGGAAGAGAGTGTATCTATGTACCCTCATAGACCATAAGCGAATGTGTTTCACAACATGGTTGATGTAGTCAAACTTCTTCGCGCTTCAACCAATCAAGTACCAAACACACGACACCTCCGTCTTCTGCACATGTTCAGCTCGGTGACGTCCCTCGCCTTCTTGATCCAGCAAGACGTCGAGGTAGTAGATGAGTTCTGTTAGCACGATGGTGTGGTGACGGTGATTGTGAAGTGATCTCAGCAGGGCTTCACCTAAGCACTACGAAAATATGACCGAGGGTGTAAACGGTGGAGGGGGCGCCGCACATGGCTAGGCAATTGTCTGGGGTGTGCTAAGCGCCCCCTCCCCCCATCCTCATATATATAGGTGGGAGGGAGAAGGGAGAGACCAAGGGGCGCCCCAAGTAGGTCTGAATCCTACTTGGGCTGCTGCCCTTGGACGACCCCCCGCCCCCTTGCCATGTTTGTCGGAGGTGGAACGAAAGAGGGGGGGAGAGGGAAGGATGGGGGAATCCTATTCTACTCTTTCCCTTCCCTTCCCCTCTATCCTTCTCCTCCTAGGCAGGCCCCCAGCCCCTTGTGGCTGGTGTGTTTCCCCTCTTGGCCCATAAGGCCCATATCTTTTGTCGGGGGTTCCCGGAACCCCTTCCGGTGACCTAATAAGTACCCGGTACCTGCGACACACTTCTGACGTCCGAATACCCTCGTCCTATATATAAATCTTTACCCCTCAACCATTTGAGACTCCTCGTCACGTCGGTGATCTCGTCTGGGACTCCAAACAACATTCGGTCACCAAATCACATACCTCATATAATACTGTATCACATCGAACGTTAAGCGTGCAGACCCTACGAGTTCAAGAACTAGGTTGACATGGCTGAGACACCTCTCCGATCAATAACAAATAGTGGAACCTGGATGCCCATATTGGCTCCTACATATTCTACGAAGATCTTTATCGGTCGAACCGTTATGACAACATACGTAATTCCCTTTGTCCATCAATATGTTACTTGCCCGAGTTTCCATCATCGGTATCTTCATACCTAGTTCAATATTGTTACCGGCAAGACTTTTCACTCATTCCGTAATACATCACCCCATGACTAAGAACTTACTTGTTTGCTTGCAAGCTTATGATGTGTATTACCGAGAGGGCCCAGAGATACCTCTCCGATACTCTGAGTGACAAATCCTAATTTCGATCTATGCCAACTCAACAAACACCTTCGGAGATACCTGTAGAGCATCTTTATAATCACCCAGTTACATTGTGACGTTTGATAGCACACAAGGCATTCCTCCAGTATCCGGGACTTGCATAATCTATAGTCGAAGGAATATGTATTTGACATGAAGAAAGCATTAGCAATAAAACTGAACGATCATTATGCTAAGACAACGGATGGGTATTGTCCCTCACATCAATCTCCTAATGATGTGATCCCGTTATAAAATGACAACTCATGTCCATGGTTAGGAAACCTTAACCATCTTTGATCAACGAGCTAGTGTAGTAGAGGCCCACTAGGGACACGTTGTTTGTTTATGTATTCACACATGTATTAAGGTTTCCAATCAATACAATTCTAGCATGAATAATAAACCTTTATCATGAATAAGGAAATATAAAATAACAACTTTATTATTGCCTTTACGACATATTTCCTTCAGTATCCTACTCGCACTAGAGTCAATAATCTAGTTCACATTGTCATGTGATTAACAACCATAGTTCACATCGCCATGTGACTAACACCCAAAGAGCTTACTAGAGTCAATAATCAAGTTCACATCGCCATGTGATTAACACCCAAAGACTAGTAAGGTGTGATCATGTTTTGCTTGTGAGAGAGGTTTAGTCAACGGGTCTGCCACATACAGATCCATATGTATTTTGCAATTTTCTATGTCTACAATTGTCGGTGTTCTGGGAATGGGGGTCCCCAGACTTGCCTGCCTGCGGCCTGCGGTGTGGCTCAAAGTGGCCCAGCATGGCCCATGTTCATCAACACAAGCTCAAGACCCTCGCGAGGGGCCAAGCCTTGCGGGGCGGACGACAAGGAGCTTCCTCAGGCACGGCCTCATCAGGCTGGCTCACGAGGAGGCAGAGAGTTCAAGGTGGGGTACCTCGCGAGGTGCCCATGACGCAAGCCATGACGACCAAGGGCGCCAGCCGGGCGCCAGCTCGCACAGTGTCCTTCTTTCCTCTTTGGTGCAAGGGGAGCAAGCGCAGGCGAGAGCATCAAGCAAAGGCATCCATTTCGGTGCAACAAGACCAAGACCAGTCCAACGGCAGGATGGAGGTCACCGTGGAGCCCAGGTCGGCGTCACCACCAGAGCCTTTGATAGGCGAGGACCAACTTTAGTCAGGATAAGTGTACTAGATGTTCCCCTTCAAATTGGCCAATTGTTGGCGCCCTTCCCGCTCAATATTTGGGAAGAGGCCTAGGGCCTTCGCCTATAAATAGGACTAGCCACCCACAAGGTAGAGGCATCTGGATAGGAATCTGGAGATAAGATAGGCAGCTAGAATCAACCCCTCCAAAGGGACAACACCACCACAAGAACAGACCCTCGCGAGGCTGTTCTTCTTTGTATGGTTCATCATCATCCCAAGAGGCAATCCACCACGCCACACACTGGAGTAGGGTGTTACACCACAATGGTGGCCTGAACCAGTATAAACCCTGTGTCTCTTGTGTTGTTCTTCTCGTGGTGTAGATCCTAGCGATTCGGCGAGGAACAGTTAGGTAGAAGGCGAAACCTCCGCGCGCGCCCCAGTGTTCGAACCTCAAGGGTCTGCCGGAACCGTAAATCTGACATTTGGCGCGCTAGGTAGGGGTGCTCCGGAATTCGTCTTCGGTCGCCCTGTTCTTCTCCGACCGTCACGACCATGTCTGACGCACGCCGGGTTCGCGCCGAGCGCCGTGCCGCCCTCGCTTCCCGCATTGCCCAGACGGCTCCCGTCGGCGGGCGCCCTCGTTGTTCCCCGTCGCCTGCCATCAACGCCGCCACCGGCCCGGCGGGGAACGAGCAGCAAGCATCGTCCCAGCACCCATCCATCAGGCAAGACGGCCGCACCGCTACGCCCTCGCTCACCCCCGCTGGTTCTTCCTCCCGTGTGCCCCGCGCGGCCATGGAGGCTCGAGCTGCACTCATCGCGGCAAACGAGCTCCTGCGCTACCGCCCCGTCGACGACGTCTACGAAGAATGGCTCGACCGAGTCGTCGAACTCGTCCGTGCCGCTGGGCGCTCCGCCGCGCCATCTTTCTCGCTGCCCTGCGCCCTGCCATGCACGGACAATGAAGCTCCTGGGGCGCCTCAGCCGCCTCTCCCTCAAGAAGGCGCCCTGGCTCCAAGGCGCGCAGCCCCTGGGCGGAACCCACCCCGTCAGGAACCAGCGCGGCAGGAGCAGAGCTGCCAAGAGGTCCCTCGCCCTCGAGAAGCTTCCCGAGCTCCTTACTCCGGCTCGTCCCGACCACACTCCTGCTCCAGCACGTCAAGACCCCGTGCTGCACCCAGCTGCGGCGCACGAGGACCCGCAGGACCGAGCCCTTCGTCCACCAAGGCCTCCTGTGACCATAGCGGTCTGCCGCGCCTTCACCACCGAGCTACACACCGTCGCGTGGCCCGGCAAGTTCAAGCAAGACCTGCCTCGTCGCTACGACGACATGGCTGACCCGGCAGAGTTCCTCCAGCTCTACGAGCTGGGCATCGAGGCTGCCAACGGAGACGGGAAGGTTATGGCAAACTGGTTTCCCATGGCTCTCAAGGACGGGGCCTGCACCTGGCTTCTGAACCTGGCCCCAGGCACGATCTCCTCCTGGGACGAGATGCGCACCCGCTTCATCGCCAACTTCCAGGGTACTCGCGACCAGACACCCGCCGTGAGCGACATGCGCTGCATCAAGCAGCAACCAGGGGAAACCCTGCAGAAGTACATCCAGCGCTTCAACAATGCGCGCCTCAAGATTCCCAAGGTTACCGAGGAGGCCATCATCTCAGCCTTCTCTGACGGCGTACGTGACGTCAAAATGAAGGAGGAGCTCGCAATGCATGAAGATCTGTGCACTTCCTTGGAGCTGTTCAACCTGGCGACCAAGTGCGCCAGGGCTGAGGAAGGGCGTCTCTCCCTCCTCGAGTTGCCTGCCGCAGACCCTGAAGAGAAAAAGCCCAAGGCCAAGGACGTGAAGTGCAAGGGGGCTGCCGTGCTCGCGGCAGAACCAGTCACCAAGCGGGGCAGAGATCAGCCCGAATCCTCCAAGGGCAGTTGGTACTGCGTGTACCACAACCTCCACACCCATAACACCAATGAATGCCAAGAGCTCCGGGCCGTGCGTGAAGGACGGACTGGCCGGCGTCCCGACCGCATCGACCGGGGCTACGGACAAGGAGGAGGAAGGAACGCAGGATGCTGGGAAGACCGTGGCCCGCGTCAAGGGTGGCGCGACCAACCTCGCGAGGATCGCTGGCAGGACGAGCCTCGCGAGGGAGGCTGGAGGGATCAGCCTCGCAAGGATCGCCCGCAAGGTAACGCAGGCCTTCCTCTGCTACCGCCGCAGCCAAGGAGAAATGAGGACAGTCATCAGGACGAGGGGGCTGGGGGCTTCCAGGGACCACGTGCGATCGCCTGCATCCTAGGCGGAGCCCAAGCCCCAGCCTCTCAGCGCATGTTCAAGCAGTTCGCCCACGAAGTGAATGCAGTCCTCCCCAAGCTCGAGGCCACGCGCCCTCTCAGGTGGTCGGCGTGTGCCATCACGTTCAGCTCAGCAGATCAGCTCAAGTGCGCGGCCACAGCCGGAGTCCTCCCGATGCTTTGTTCCCCAATCATCAGCAACGTGCTAGTCACTAGGACCCTCATCGATGGCGGAGTAGGGCTCAACGTCCTGTCAGTGGAAATGTTCAACAATCTCCAAGTACCCTACAGTCAGCTTCAGCCAACCAAGCCTTTCTCCGGAGTCACCGACGGCTCCACGATCCCGATTGGGCAGGTCCGCCTCCCTGTCACCTTCGGGGCATGCGACAACTACCGCACCGAGCTCATCGACTTTGACGTCGCCCACATTCGCCTGCCCTACAACGCCATCCTCGGGTACCCAGCGCTGGCCAAGTTCATGGCCGTAACCCACCACGGCTACAACGTCCTCAAGATGCGAGGAAGTGGCGGAGTCATCATGGTGCCCTGCGAAGAGAGAGACGCAGTTTGCTCCCTGGAGAGAGCCTTTCAGGTCGCATCACTGGAAGACCCGGATTGCAGAAGCAGGAGGCTTCTCGAGGACGCCCCCAAGAAGAAGAAGACATCGACCGGCCCGGCCCCTCAGGGGGAGCCTCCTTCTATCGCATAGGGAAGCGTGCCTGGTGCCCTCCTCAGGCAGGGCTCGGGGGCTCTCCCCTGGAGGGCCGTCGACCTCGCCAAGGTCACGAGGGAGGCGCTTGGGCACCACGTGGAGGCATGCTTCGAAGCACGTTTCCATCAAGAAGGAGGAAGGCAAGGAGGCCCAAACCCTCAGGAGTTCGTCAGCAAGGCCATTCAGGAGTTACAGGAGTCAAGGGTCATGAGAGGCAGCCGCCGCTTACCCGCTGTGGCCCCCCATCCAGGCGAGAATGGTGGGCTGCGCGTCTACATCGACATACCAGGGCTCAACCAGGCCGCGTCTCAGGAGCGGCTCTGGCCTTCTCGATTGGGACGCTGCGAGGGTCCACCTCACAGCTAAGTTCGCATGCCTTGCGGCTTGCCGAACGCAGCTACTGCGTACCAGCGCATCATGAGGGCCATCCTGGAGGCTCAAGAGGTCAGGCATTCCGTAGCCCTGGACGAGATGGAGATGGTCCGCGAGGAGCCACCAGTGCCTCCGGAGCCTCCCGAGGCCCCAGGGCCTGGGGGCTCGTGAGGATCTGCCCCCGCAGCCCACCGAGTCTGCTGCATCAACACCCCTTCGTCTTCAGCGTCATCAGGTGACATCTTTCTAGTTTCATTTCCAGCTGGGAGCGCCCTCAGGGCTGCATTATTCCCAGGCCGCGTGGGTCCGTCCCCGTGGTGTGTATCTCTTTTATTTCATGTTCTTAGCTCACTCTGCTGGGGGCGCCCCTCGGGCTGCATTATCCCCAAGCCGCTCGGGTCAGACCCAGTGGCCTGTACCCCTCTTGCATTTATCTTAGGGCCATGTTTTCGACCTGTCATGCTTGTTGTTTGGTGCCTATTCATGGTACCTTTTTATTCTTGGATGTCGCAAGCTTGCGCGTTAAAGGGGGGTGCCTGAGCATCACGACTCAGGGCTCCTACCGGCTCTCCAGCCCTCACCCTCTGGTCTGCCAACGGCATCTCGCCCCGGCATGCCAGCGATGGCTGAGACCAGCCTGAGAGCCGGGACCCTAGGACGTAGAGTTTCGACATCTAACCTAGCTTGCGCGTTAAAGGGGGGGTGCCTGAGCATAGGGCGACTTAGGGCTCCTACCGGCTCTCCGGCCCTCACCCTCTGGTCTGCCCACGGCATCGTGCCCCCGCATGCTAGCGACGGCTGAGACCAGCCCGAGAGCCGGGACCCAAGGACGTAGAGTTTCGACATCTAGCCCAGCTTGTGCGTTAAAGGGGGGGTGCTTGAGCATCGCGACTCAGGGCTCCTACCGGCTCTCCGACCCTCACCCTCTGGTCTGCCCACAGCATCGCGCCCCAGCATGCCAGCGATGGCTGAGACCAGCCCGAGATCCGGGACCCGAGGACACAGAGCATCGGCATCTAGCCTAATTTACAGGAACACACTCCAAGATAAGGCCCAGAGCCAGGCGCAATCCACCTTGAGGTAGGGCCCCGTGAGTCCCGCGCTGGCTCACGGGTGCCCAGATACACCTCGTCAAGCCCTACCATGCCAGCCGCGTGTCAGGGCGGGGCTGTACATGCCCCGGGGGCCCCTCCCAGAGGGGAGCCCCCTCCCACGCACCAGTGGAAGCACCATGCTCCGCGCTGGCTGACAACACTGCCGAGGAGTGGCTATGCCCGTACGCATACGGAAGTGCTATGCTCCGCGCTGGTGATAAACAACTGAGGGTGGCCCCCGGGCCGCATCAACCTCAGGGAGCCCAGAGCTCAGTGTCTAGCCTCATCGCGACTCCTCCCCTAGGGAGTGCCGCGCGAGGGGGCTGGGCACGGGGGCTACGCCTGGGTCACGCCCAGACGCACGCCACCCAGCCAGGCCTCGCGGGTCTGGTTCGTCGCACGTACCTCCCTTGCGGAGCCAAGGTATGAAGGCCGTTTGAGTGTCAAGGGGGACTCCTGAGCATCGCGACTCAGGAGCCTAACTGGTCACGTAGCCCCTCACTCCTTGGTCCCGTCCTGGTTTCCGGTCGGGGCTAACGGCGGTTGAGGTATGCGCGGGGCCGGGCTCTACAGACATAGAACGGTAGCTCCACCCCACATCTCACCTCCCTACTTGCTGTTCGAGCACCAAGGGGGACTCTTGAGCATCGCGACTCAGGAGCCTAACTTGTCACGTAGCCCCTCACTCCTTGGTCCCGTCCTGGTTTCCGGTCGGGGCTAACAGCGGCTGAGGTATGCGCGGGGCCGGGCTCTGCCGGCGTAGGACACAAGCAAATAGGAGGGAAATAGCGCAAATTTCAAGGAATTCAAAAGCAAATATTACAGTCCATACTGCACCAAATGCAAGTTTTAACGCCTCCGTGAGGCCTGATACATGTGCAGAAACTAAAAGTAGGACGGGAGCCACAACGGAGTCACTTGCCGACCGTGGAGTTGCGCGGAGCGGGTTCGCCTTGTGGAGCTGCCGGGCTGGCAGCGCTCTGCTTCGGCCTGGTGCTGAAGGCCCGGAACTTCCCCAGCAGAGCCTTCGCACGACCCTTCATGGCCTCAGCAGCGGCAGCGGCATGCTCGCCGCTCCCTGGCTCCAGCAGGCTGTCGAGGTCGACGTTGGGGTCGCGAAGATAGATGTGGGTGAAGACCCGCGTCAGCGCCGCAGAAGACAACACGCGTGCCTTGGCCTCAGCCGTAGGGCCGAGGCCAAGGGCGACATCTTCAAGGGCACGAACCAGGAAAGGAAGCAGCTTGGCAGGGCCGTCCTACTCGCCGGCCAGCGGGCTCTCCAGGCCGCTCTCATAAAGCGTCTTCAATGAAGCGCGGGCCTTGTCCTCCATCTCCGCAAAGGCCACACGATCCTCGGCAAGAACCCGTGCCTCGCCGTCCAACTCAACCTTCCTCGCCTCCAGCTCTCGCTCCAGCGCGCCTAGGCGGTCACGATGCTTCTTGAGCTTGGTGTCCCAGTCCTTGACGGCCGCCTCGCGAGCCTTCATGCCGTCCTCCTACTCTAGGCGAAGGCGAGTCTCCTCGGCGAGCCGGTCCTCCAGGCCCTTCAGCTCGCCCTCCAGCACCTCGCAACGACCTCGGGCATTAGCCGCCTCCCCCAAGGCGGCGTCGCGGGCAATATTCGCCCCAAGGACGACATGCTTCTCCTCGTCGCAGGCCGTCGAGGCCTGGACCAGCGCCACCCGAATCGAAGCATCGAAGCGAATCCAGCCAGAGGCTAGCTCCAAGCGCCCGGCCACCAAACGAGGGTCGGCGCTCAGAAGATCCCGCTGCAGACGGTCCAGTTCGGCAGCAGCACGATCCAGGACAGTAGGAGGAGATGAGGAAGCAGCAGTCGGCAGAGTAGGAGGAGAAGATGGCAGCGTGACCACGGTGTCCTGAGGCGGAGCCTGCTGTGCCCCAGCGGCTGTGATGGCGGTGTCAAGCGGGGGCGACTCGGGAGTCGCCAGGGCCATAGGAGCCGAGATCGCCCCAGCCGGCTTGGCAGGGCCTCACAGGGATGCCTGGGCAGGAGAGGCCCGCGCGTCATGTTCATCTTCTTTCGCGAGCAGAGGCGCTGCCACGGATGGAGTCTCAGGAGCCCTCTTCGGCTTCTTAGCTATGGGCGCCAGCCTAGCCGGGCGATACGGACATCAAGCCTCAGCAGCGAAACAAGAAACAAGACAGGGATCAAGCACTTACAGGTCGTCGCCAGCAGGCTCGAGCAGCCTCCAGCCGTACTTGAAGCCTGAGAGCCGGTTGCAAGGATCAGCCTCAAGGGGCGCGGGTGCAGGTGGAGCGCTAGCTGATCGCCTCGGGGCTGGGGCGGACCCGCGGGGGATCAGCTCAGTCCGGTCCTTCTTCGGGACCAGGGGCAGGCTCCCGCCGCCCTGCTCGTCATCACCCTCGTCATCGTCACTCAGAGGAAGGTGGAGAGCGCGGGACTTGCGCCGAAGAGGTGGAGCCCTTGACTCTGCCTCGGAGTCAGCCCCCTTTTCCTGCTCCCCTTCCTCCCTCTCTTCACTGGAGTCGCCAGAGGATACGTCCACCAGGTCCTCGGGAGCCTCCGCGGGCGCAGGCCCGTCCCCGTTGAAGACAGGCATGGACCCCACAACCTGCTCCCAGTCCTTGCGAAGGAATAGGGGCGTCAGAGCGCCCTCCAGCCTTGCCACGTCACCCCCGACCAAAGACTGGAGGACCGCGGCCAGATCCTCCTCGGCCAGGACCGCGGGGCTCGAGTGGGGCCTCCACATTGGAAGCGAGTACTAACGAAGCAGAGACAGTTGATGCTCTAGGAACTCCCTCAGCAGCGAAGCACCAGTCAGCTTCGCCGCCGCCATGCTGGCCGGCCTCAGATCCGCATCCATCTTCTCCAACACCAGCCTTGTGCGGGGATCCACAAGCTCCACTCGAGACCAGTCATCGGAGCTCGAGGGGTGCACCATGGGCAAGACCAGACGGGGGTGGACGCGCCCAGCGTCAACCAAGACCCACTTGCTCCTGAAGCCCTCAATCCTTTTCCCGGGGTTCGAAATGGCGATGGAGCTGCCGTACGCGACGAAGCTCGCACAGGCAGAGACGGAACCACGAGAGGTCCAGAGGGAGAAGTAGTGGCGCAGCAGGGCCACTGAGGGCTTCACCCCCACGCGAGACTCGCAATAGTAGGCGAAGATTGCCAGAAGGAGGACATAGTTTGGGTGGAGGTGCAGAGCTTGAAGGTTATAATGGCAGAGGACAGAAAAGAAGAACTCAGAGAAGGGAGGCACCAGACCGGCGAAAATGGCGCTCACGAAGAGCAGATAGAAAGTGCTCCCTTGGCCCTCAGGGAGGGCAGAGCCGGCCTTAAACACCTTCGCCCCGTCGACGCCCTGCGCCGTCGCCATCCGACGCACCCGGGTAAGGCTCGCCTCCGACACGTTCGGCGAGTCCAAGGCGGATGAATACCAAGCTCCGGCCGGGGCCTGGTGAGGCGCCATGTCAGGCTAGGGTGCGCGGGTGGAGTAGATCTGGAGATTTCGGAGGAAGGAAGGAGAGGCACAAGAAAGGGAATCTGAGCAGCAACTGCAGAGAGCAAAGGAGGCAGAAGGCAGATGCCGCTCCTTATCAACTCGCGCGGTTGTGGAGGCGCCCACGTCCAATCCACCGCCACGCGGCGCCCAAGGCCACAGGCTATTAGGGCCCACGACGCTTCACACCTGCCCTTTCGCCTCTCTGCTCGGCCAAGTCCGGGCGCGCCTTGGGCCCGGGGGCTACTGCCGGCGTTCTGGGAACGGGGGTCCCCAGACTTGCCTGCCTGCGGCCTGCAGCGTGGCTCAAAGGGGGCCAGCACGGCCCATCTTCGTCAACACAAGCTCAAGACCCTCGCGAGGGGCCAAGCCTCGCGGGGCGGATGACAAGGAGCTTCCTCAGGCACAACCTCGTCAGGCTGGCTCACGAGGAGGCGGAGAGTTCAAGGCGGGGTACCTCGTGAGGTGCCAATGATGCAAGCCATGACGACCAAGGGCGCCACCCGGGCGCCAGCCCGCGCAGTGTCCTTCTTTCCTCTTTGGTGCAAGGGGAGCAAGCGCAGGCGAGAGCATCAAGCAAAGGCATCCATTTCGGTGCAACAAGACCAAGACCAGGTCAACGGCAGGATGGAGGTCACCGTGGAGCCCAAGTCGGCGTCACCACCAGAGCCTTTGACAGGCGAGGACCAACTTTAGTCAGGATAAGTGTACTAGATGTTCCCCTTCAAATTGTCCAATTGTTGGCGCCCTTCCCGCTCAATATTTGGGAAGAGGCCCAGGGCATTCGCCTATAAATAGGACTAGCCACCCACAAGGTAGAGGCATGTGGATAGGAATCTGGAGATAAGATAGGAAGCTAGAATCAACCCCTCCAAAGGGACAACACCACCAGAAGAACAGACCCTCGCGAGGCTGTTCTTCCTTGTATGGTTCATCATCAGCCCAAGAGGCAATCCACCACACCACACACTGGAGTAGGGTATTATACCACAATGGTGGCCTGGACCAGTATAAACCCTGTGTCTCTTGTGTTGTTCTTCTCGTAGTGTAGATCCTAGCGATTCGGCGAGGAACAGGTAGGTAGAAGGCGAAACCTCTGCGCGCACCCCAGTGTTCGAACCTCAAGGGTCTGCCGGAACCCTAAATCCGACAACAATGCTCTACACGGAGCTACTCTAGCTAATTGCTCCCACTTTTAATATGTATCCAGATTGAGACTTAGAGTCATCTAGATTAGTGTTAAAGCTTGCATCGATGTAACCTTTTACGAAGAACTCTTTATCACCTCCATAACCGAGAAACATTTCCTTCATCCTCTAAGGATAATTTTGACCATTGTCAGTGATCTACTCCTTGATCACTATTTCACCCCCTTGTCAAAACCCATGGCAAGGCACACAATAGCTCTAGTACACAGCATGGCATACTTTATAGAACCTATGGCTGAGGCATAGGGAATAACTTTCATTCTCTCTATTTTCTGCCGTGGTCGTGCTTTGAGTCTTACTCAACTTCACACCTTGCAATACAGGCAAGAACCCTTTCTTAGACTGATCCATTTTGAACTTCTTCGAAACTTTGCCAAGGTATCTACTTTGTGAAAGTCCTATTAAGAGTCTCGATCTATCCCTATAGACCTTGATGCCCAATATGTAAGTAGCTTCACTGAGGTCTTTCATTGACAAATTCTTATTCAAGTATCCTTTTATGCTGTCTAGAAATTCTATATCCTTTCCAATAAACAATAGGTCATCCACATATAATATCAGAAATGCTACAGAGCTCCCACTCACTTTCTTGTAATTACAGGCTTCACTATAAGTCTATATAAAACCATATGCTTTGATCCCCTCATCAAAGCGTATATTCCAACTCCGAGATGCTTGGACAAGTCCATAGTTGGATCGCTGGAGCTTGCACACTTTGTTAGCACCTTTAGGATTGACAAAACCTTCTGGTTGCATCATATATAACTCTTCTTTAAGAAATCCATTAAGGAATGTAGTTTTGACATCCATTTGCCAGATTTCATAATCATAAAATGCGGCAATTTCTAACATGATTCGGATGGACTTAAGCATCGCTATGGGTGAGAAAGTCTCATCGTAGTGAACTCCTTGAACTTATCGAAAACCTTTTGCAACAAGTCGAGCTTTGTAGACAGTAACATCACCATCAGCGTCAGTCTTCTTCTTGAAGATCCATTTATTCTCTATGGATCAGCGTCAGGCTTGCCGATCATCGGGCAAGTCCATCAAAGTCCACACTTTGTTCTCATACACGGATCCTATCTCAGACTTCATGGCCTCAAGCCATCTGTTGGAATCTGGCTTCATCATAGCTTCTTCATAGTTCATAGGTTCACCATGGTCTAATAACATGACTTCTAGGACAGGATTACCGTACCATTCTGGTGCCGGACCTGTTCTGGTTGACCTACGAAGTTCAGTAGTAACTTGATCTGAAGTTTCATCATCATCATCGTTAGCATCCTCTCTAGTTGGTGTAGGCATCACGGGAACGGTTTTCTCTGATGTGCTATTTTCCAATTCGATAGAAGGTACAATTAACTCATCAAGTTCTACTTTCCTCCCACTCACTTCTTTCGAGAGAAACTCCTTCTGTAGAAAAGATCCTTTCTTAGCAATAAAGATCTTGCCTTCGGATATGTGGTAGAAGGTGTACCCAATAGTTTCCTTAGGGTATCCTATGAAGACACACTTATTCGATTTGGGTTCGGGCTTAACAGGCCGAAGCCTTTTGACATTAGTGTCGCATCCCCAAACTTTAAGAAATGACAGCTTAGCTTTCTTGCCAAACCACAGTTCATACGGTTGTCTCAACGGATTTAGATGGTGCCCTATTTAACATGAATGTGGTTGTCTGTAATGCCTAACCCCAAAATGATAGTGGTAAATCGGTAAGAGACATCACAGAATACACCATATCTAATAAAGTATAGTTACGACATTCGGACACACCATTACGCTGTAGTGTTCCAGGTGGCATGAGTTGTGAAACTATTCCACATTGTTTTAAATGGAGGCCAAACTCGTAACTCAAATATTCGCCTCTATGATGAGATGATAGAAACTTTATTTTCTTGATACTATGATTCTGCACTTCACTCTAAAATTCATTGCTTCAAATGTTTCAAACTTGTGTTTCATTAAGTAGATATACCCATATCTGCTCAAATCATCTGTGAAGGTCGGAAAATAAGGATACCTGCTGCGTGCCTCAACACTCATAGGACCACATACATCGGTATGTATTATTTCACATAAGTCATTAGCTTGCTCCATATTGTTCCGAAGAACATAGTTTTTTGTCATCTTGCCCATGAGGCATGGCTCGCAAGTATCAACTGATTCATAATCAAGTGATTCCAAAAGTACATCTGCATGGAGTTTCTTCATGCGCTTTACACCAATATGACCTAAAAGGCAATGCCACTAATATGTTGCACTATGATTATCAACTTTGCATCTTATGGAATCAATATTATGAATATGTGTATCACTACGATGATTTAATAAACCATTTACATTGGTTGTATGACCATAGAAGGTTTTATTCATGTAAGGAGAACAACAATTATTCTCTGACTTAAATGAATAACCATATTGCAATAAACATTATCAAATCATATTCATGCTCAAGGCAAACACCAAATAACATTTATTTAGGTTCAACATTAATCTCGAAAGTAGAGGGAATGTGCGATGCTGATCGTATCAACCATGGAATTTATTTCCAACACATATCGTCACCTCATCATTAGCTAGTCACTGGGAGTTAATCGCGAAGTTCTAATATCTTGGTGATGGTGACTAGAGAACTCTGTCATTCACTATCTTATCTGGAAGAATAACTCCCAGTTGATTCAAGCGATTGTAGTACCCAGACATTCTGAGCACATGCTCATTGGCTGAGCTATTCTCCTCCATCTTGTAGGCAAAATACTTGTCAGAGGTCTCATCCTTCTCGACATGGGCATGAGTCTGAAATACCAATTTCATCTCTTGGAACATCTCATATGCTCCGTGGAGTTCAAAACATTTTTGAAGTCCCGGTTCTAAGCCGCAAAGCATGGCGCACTAAACTATCAAGTGGTCATCACCTAGAGCTTGCCAAACATTCATAACGTCTACATCTGCTCCTGCTATGTTTGTCACCTAGCGGTGCATTAAGGACATAATTCTTCTGTGCAACAATGAAGATAGTCCTCAGATCACGGACCTAGTCTGCATCATTGCTACTATCATATTTCAACTTAGTTTTCTCGAACATATCAAAAAATAGGGGAGCTACAACACGAGCTATTGATCTACAGCATAATTTGCAAATACTATCAGGACTAAGTTCATGATAAATTTAACTTCAATTAATCAAATTACTAATGAACTCCCACTTAAATGAACATCCTCAAGTTGTGTAAGTGATACATGATCCAAATAACCTAACCCATGTCCGATCATCATGTGAGATGGGGTAGTCATCAATGGTGAATATCTCTATGTTGATCATATCTACTATATGACTCATGTTCGACCTTTCGGTCTCCAGTGTTTCGAGGCCATGTTTGTACATGCTAGGATCGTCCAAGTTTAACCCAAGTATTCTGCATGTGCAAAACTGTCTTACACATGTTGTATGTGAAGGTAGAGTCTATCACATCATATCATCACGTGGTGTTTCGAAACGATGAACTTTTGCAACAGTGCATACTCGGGGAGAACACTTATATCTTGAAATTTAGTGAAGGGATCATTTTATAATGCTACTGTCGTTCTAAGAAAAATAAGATGCATAAAAGATAAATATCACATGCAATCAAAATATGTGACATGATATGGCCATCATCCTCTTGTGCTTTTGATATCCATCTCCAAAGCATCGTCATGATCTCCATCGTGATCGGCTCGACACCTTGATCTCCATTGTTGCGTCATGGTCGTCTCGCCAACTATTGCTTCTACAACTATTGCTAACGCACAGTGATAAAGTAAAGCAATTACATGGCGTTTGTATTTCATACAATAAAGAGACAACCATAAGGCTCCTGTCGGTTGCCGATAACTTTACAAAACATGATCATCTCATACAATAACGTTTATCACATCATGTCTTGACCATATCACATCACAACATACCCTGCAAAAACAAGTTAGACGTCCTCTACTTTGTTGTTGCAAGTTTTACATGGCTGCTACAGGCTTCTAGTAAGAACCTTTCTTAGCTACGGCAAAAACCACAACGATGATTCGTCAAGTTTGCTGGTTTAACCTTCTTCAAGGATCGGCCGTAGACAAATTTGATTCAACTGAAGTAGGAGAAACAAACACCCGCCAGCCACCTTTATGCAAAACTAGTTGCATGTCTATCGGTGGAACCAGTCTCATGTACGTGGACATGTAAGGTTGGTCCGGACCGCTTCTTCCCACAATACCGCCGAATCAAAATAAGATGTTGGTGGTAAGGAGTATGACTATCATCACCCACAACTCTTTGTGTTCTACTCGCGCATATCATCTACGCAAAGACCTGGCTCTGATACCATTGTTGGGAATATTTGCATGGAAAACAAAAAAAATGTACGTACACACAATGATCTATCCATGGAGATGCATAGAAACGAGGAGGAGAGTGTGTCTACGTACCCTCATAGACCGTAAGCGGAAGCGTTTCACAACATGGTTGATTTAGTTGAACTTCTTTGTGCTTCAACCGGTCAAGTACCGAACGCACGGCACCTCCGCGTTCTGCACATGTTCAGCTCGGTGACATACCTCGCCTTCTTGATCCAGAAATACATTGAGGTAGTAGATGAGTTCCGTTAGCACGATGGCGGGGTGACAGTGATGGTGAAGTGATCTTCGCAAGACTTTGCCTAAGCACTACGAAGATATGACCAGGGGTGTAAACGGTGGAGGGGGTGCCGCACACGGCTAGGCAATTGTGTGGGGTGTGCTAGCCTCCCCCTCATTATATATATAGGTGGGAGGGAGAGGGGAGAGGCCAAGGGGCACCCCAAGTAGGTCCGAATCCTACTTGGGCTCCTACCCTTGCCCCCCTGCCATGTTTGTTGGAGGGGGAACGAAAGAGGGGGAGAGGGAAGGAAGGGGCGATCCTGTTCGACTCTTTCCTTTTCCTTCCCCTATTTCCTCTCCTACCACGCCAGCCCATATGAGGGGCGCACGAATCCCTTTTGGATGGTGTGTTTCCCCTCTAGACCCATAAGGCCCATATCTTTTGCCGGGGGTGCCCGGAACCCCTTCTGGTGACCCGATAAGTACCAGGTACCCCCGAAACACTTCTGGTGTCCGAATAGCCTCGTCCTATATATCAATCTTTACCTATTGAACATTTAGAGACTCCTCGTCATGTCCGTGATCTCATCCAGGACTCCGAACTACATTCAGTTACCAAATCACATAACTCATATAATACTACATCGTCATCGAACGTGAATCGTGAACACCCTATGGGTTCAATAACTATGTAGACATGACCGAGACACCTTTTCGGTCAATAATCAATAGCGGAACCTAGATGACCATATTGGCTCCTACATATTCTACGAATATCTTTATCGGTCGAACCATTATGACAACATACGTAACTACATTTGTCCATAGGTATGTTACTTGCCCGAGATATGATCGTCGGTATCTTCATACCTAGTTCAATCTTTTTATCGGCAAGTCTCTTTACTCATTCCCTAATACATCACCTCGTGAATAACTCCTTAGTCGTTTGCTTGCAGGCTTATGATGTGTATTACCAAGAGGGCCCAGAGATACCTCTCCGATACTCGGAGTGACAAATCTTAATCTCGATCTATGCCAACTCAACAAACACCTTAAGAGATACCTGTAGAGCATCTTTATAATCACCCAGTTATGTTGTGACGTTTGATAGCACACAAGGCATTCCTCTAGTATCCGGGAGTTGACATGAAGAAAGCCATAGCAATAAATTGAACGATCATTATGCTAAGCTAACGGATGGGTCTTGTCCCTCACATCATTTTTCTAATGATGTGATCCCGTTATCAAATGAAAACTCATGTCCATGGCTAGGAAACCTTAACCATCTTTGATCAACGAGCTAGTCTAGTAGAGGCTCACTAGGGACACGTTGTTTGTTTATGTATTCACACATGTATTAAGGTTTCCGATCAATACAATTCTAGCATGAATAATAAACCCTTATCATGAATAAGGAAATATAAAATAACAACTTTATTATTGCCTCTACGACATATTTCCTTCACCGCTACCACCTTGGGGCAGGCGTGCCTCCCTGTCTCTTTTGGCACCCGCGACAACTACCGCACCGAGATTATCGACTTCGACGTGGCCCGCATCGGCCCCCCATACAATGTCATCCTGGGATATCCGTCCCTCGCCAAGTTCATGGCGGCGACGCATCCGGGCTACAATGTCATCAAGATGCCCGGTAGGAGCGGCATCATCTCTATGGTCAGTGACATAAAGGACACTGTCCGAGCCCTCAAGCTTGTCTACAGAGCGGCGGCCTCGCGCCCCAACGCCAGGGCGCCCCAGAGGCTTCGGAGACCACACCCACGAAGAAAAAACAGTTGTTCTCTCAGGACCACATAGAGATGGAGTAGGTACCTGTTGACGATGTGGGCCCCACCTTCACCATTGATGCCGGCCTTCCCTGGAGCAGGAGAAGGCGCTGGTCAATTTCCTCCGGGCAAACAGGGACGTGTTTGGATGGGAGGCGTCCGACCTGGTGGGCATCCCGAGGGAGGTGATCGAGCACCACTTGGTGGTATGCCCCAACGCGCGCCTCGTGAAGCAGAAAGCGCGACATCAAGCGCAGGAGAAGCAAGCTTTCACCGTTTAGGAGGTGTGCAAGTTACAAGAAGCCGGTGTCATTCGAGAGTTGCGGCACCCGGATTTGCTGGCTAACCCGGTCGTCGTCCCCAAGAAGGGTGGGAAGGAGCGCATGTGCGTCGACTTCACAAGATTTAACAAGGCTTGTCCTCAAGACCCCTTCCCGCTCCCAACAATTGACCAGATCATGGACTCCACTGCTGAGTGTGATCTGCTACATTTTCTGGACACTTTCTTGGGTTATCACCAAATCAAGATGGCAGTGGAAGATGTCAAGAAGACGGCCTTTATTTCCTCGTGCGGCGTTTATTAATACACCTGCATGCCATTCGGGCTGCGAAACACCGGTGCGACCTTCTAACGGCTGATGCACATCGCTTTGGGGTAGCATCTAGGAAGGAATGCAGAGGTGTGCGTCGGCGACATCGTGATCTAGTCACGAGAGGCAAGGACCCTAATCGAACACCTGGAGGAGGCGTTTGCCAACCTGTGCCAAGTGAACTTCAGGCTCAACCCAGAGAAATGCGTATTCGGGGTCTCGTTCGGCAAGCTGCTTGGCTTCCTCGTATCGCACCGAGGGATCAAGGCTATCCCCGAAAAGATCAAGGAAATTAAAAAGATGCACATGCCTCAGACCATCAAGGAAATGCAGAAGCTGGTGGGTTGTGTGACCTCCCTGGGGCGCTTCATCTCCAAGCTTGGCGAGCGCGCCATCCCCTTCTTCAAGCTCATGAAGAGGAAGGCCCCTTTTGACTAGACCCTGGCAGCAGTGGCGCCTCGTCCTCGTGATCCTCTTGTACTCTACTTGGCAGCCACTACCCACTCGGCCAGGACGGCGCTCGTAGAGGTCTGGGAGGAGCGTGCCGGTGTGAGCGCAAGGTCAGACAACCCGCGATGGGGCGCGCAGCTCTTGCCACCTCATTACAGCGCCCTTGACTCCCTTGCCGCTTCATCAACCAATAGGGCACTCGAGTCCCTCACGCCCCATGCGACGAAGGACAATGTCGCCACCCCGCCCCTTGTCGAGCACTCGGTGTAGTTCGTCAGCACCGTGCTACAGGATGCGCGTGTGTTCTACCCCGTGCAGCAGAAGCTCCTGCTCACCCTCCTTGTTGCCTCAAGGAAGCTGCATCATTACTTCCAAGGTCCTCTCTGCATACCACCTGGAGAAGGTGCTGCACAGCCCCAACACTGTTGGGAGAGTTGCGGAGTGGAACATCGAGCTTCAACCTTTCCAGCTGGAGTTCAGCTCAACCAGGGTCATCAAGGGCATGGCCCTCGCTGATTTCATGGCGGAGTGGACGGATGCTCCCGGCCAGGGGCTGGGAGAGGGCCAATGCCTCACACCCCGCGCCGAGGCGCCCGATTGCTGGGTCACACACTTCGACGGTGCCTTCGCGCGGAAGGGCGGGGGGGCTGGAGTCTTGATCGTCTCACCGACCAAGGACAAGCTCTACTACATCATGCAGCTTTGCTTCCACCATAGTGAGAAGGTCGCCAACAACATCGCGGAATATAAGGGCCTGATCACCGGCCTTAGGCCGCGATCTCTCTGGGGGTCAAGCGCCTTACCATCAAGGGCGATTCCTAGCTCCTCATCAATTTCTCCAACAAGTAGTACATGCCAAAGGACGAGCACATGAAGGCATACCTGCAAGAGGTATGTAAAATTGAAAAGCGTTTCTTAGGCTTGGGGTTGCATCATGTCCCGCGTGGCGCGAATAAGGAACACTACAAAAAAACACACATCCGTGACATTTTGGGCCGAACGAAAAAAAATTCTGTCTTACATATGAGACTTCTATGACGATAATTGTGACAAAACCCGGTATCATCATAGATGTGGTGGGATCCTACTTCTATGAAATAAATCATGACAGAAAATGGGCTTTTTGTCCTGGGCGGGCCGGAGACGAAGTTGCATGATATTCTTTGGTCCGTCCATGATAGAAAAAACCATGGTAGAAGCGAGGGGGAGGAAAATTTTGGGGAGTTCCCGGTTACGGTGGGCGGTCGGGGGCCGAGCGATGCTTGTTTCTCTCGTACACGTGCACGCATGTGTGCGAGGCGTTGGCTCTAACGGAACCCGAGCGAGGCGTTGGGATCTAACTGAACCCGAGCGATTGCACTACGGGTTACGCGTTACTGAACCCGAGCGATCGATCGATGGCTGTTAACTGAACCCGATCGAGCGATTCCTTCGCTACTAC